>NC_036455.1:25333725-25634280 GCF_002775205.1 Xiphophorus maculatus | reverse complement strand
TTAAAAAAGCAGTGTACTATAGTTCCCAAACATCATCTTTTTTAATAAGGTTGTAATAAAAGGCATCATTGCTAGTTTTAAATAAATACCTAATAACCAATTTTAACTTCTTAAAAAGGAATAAAGATTTTTATCATGTTAGAAATATAAAACATTTTTACATGATAAGATAAAATATTTTGGTTTAAAAGAACTTTGACAATTCTTTACAGCCATGGCATCACGTCTTGGATTTCTAAATAAACTTTTCCTCTGTGAAATGTTTGCATCAAACCTGTGATTTATTCACGCAAAATGCTTCTTTTTTATCCTTGCAGGTGTTTGATGCAGTTCTCCATTTGTTTATCAAAATCTGATAGAAAACGACGTAATTCATCCCAGAGCGAAGCTGCTCATTGCAGTCACTGAACATGAAAATTGGATTCAGGTAGATAAGTCAATCTGTGGGTCGGATCCTTTTACTGTTGACCTGAATGAGCGAGGGAGACTGGAGACACAGACAGAATATTCCTCCACCATTTTCAAATCCATATAAAGCTCTAAAGATTTGATTTCTTTTTCTTAAGACTCCAGTGAAATGCACTGGCTCTCCAACTGTTTTGTCTGGTTCAAAACATTTACCTTAGCAATTTGACAATAAAAGCAATTCCAATCAGTTTATTTTCCACCAAATCAAAATACCTGTTATCTCAGTACACTTTAGAAATGTTAATAAAATGCAATCATATACATGCATACATTTCAGTTGATGCCAGATAGATGATGCAGTCGATTTCAGTTCATTATTCAAGTTGGTGAAAATAAACAGAAAAGCCCAGCAGATTGAATGGAGACATTGACTTGCAATATTCACTGCTGGATGAGAACGTAGTGATAGAAATGAAAAAACGTCAAGCTCTTTATCAGGACACTCAAAGATGCTTTACAATAAAATCAGTCATTCCCATCATGTTCACATTCACATGTTGATGGTGGTAAGCTACTGGGTTGTAGCCACAGCTGCTCTGGGGAGGCTGATAAAAGTGAGACTTCTTCTGATCACCATCAGGCAAGGCTCAAACTGGTCACCCAACAGTTTTTCATGATTTTCCCTCTATCATCAACACATTCCCCATATTACAGATCTGTGCAGGATAGATTACAACCATAGTTCATAGACTTCTAGCAGAATCATCAACATATCCAGTAATGGTCATTTGCTAAGACGTCACATGGTTGTGATTCGTTAGGGATAATGTGGGTGATGGTGGTAGGAGTTCATCCTGTAATTAGTGGGTTGCCGATTCGATTCCAGCTATGTCTGCCTCTGTCTGGGCACAACAACCGGTTGCCTGATGGTGATGGTCAGATGGTCTGGTGGCATTCGGGTCTCAGACTGCACCAGTCTAACAGAGGCCATGCTAAATCAGTATATTAGCCATTCCTCATTATGGGCCAGGAAATCTTGGTGATCCCTGAAAATGCGTTCCTGCCAAGCATCACAGAGAATGTGACTGGTATGTGATCTGAATGGCTTTTCTGACCACATTGTGCAGTTCAGTTTCTCCCAGTTGTAAGGTCTTTGGCAGTGCCAGTGCACGAGTTGCATAGTCCTACTCACAAGTGTCACCATGGTATTTCACAGCAATCAGTCTGATTGCCTCACACCTTGTTATGTTTCATGTGCTAATCTGTGGTCCACATCACCTGGTTATTACCTGGGGAGAGGAAGTTGATGGTGAGAAAATTTCATAAAATGTTGTGTGGTCTTTAATTTAAGAAGGCCTTTTTTTATTTGAAAGGTTCTTATGTATAGTTATGGCTCAGTCGAGGATGCATAAATAACACCGTGTTCGGAAAGCTTATGAGAAAGCCGAGCTATGATAAAAGCTTGATATGGTGTGAAATTATGTCTGAGAGAAATCATGATGAAGTGTGGTTGCAGTTCCTCACCTCACCATCTGTGTCACAGTTTCCTCTTTCCCCCAACACTCCGCATCAAGGACCACACGTTCTCCCTGAAATGATTCCTCATCTTATGCTTGTAAGTCATGTTGCCAGCTGTTTACACAAACCGTACATCATCACTACATCACTTCTCTTTGCCTAATCACAGTGGTTATAGAGACAACAACTCAGCTTGTCAATTGTTCTAACATAATTTCACAGCTGTTTTAGCTGGAAAACAAACTGTAAAGCCAAGTTACCAGAATCTTCTCCTAACTACAGATAACAAGAACAGAACCAGTCAGCTAAAGCATTTTAGCTAAATTGTAACTTAAGTAGTATGTTCAAAAGGTTAGTATTCTCTCACAAACACAATTATAATTATTTTTGTAGAGAAAATGTTAAAGTGAATACATTGAAATATCTTCATCTACTTGGGATCAGCTAATAGTGATGCATTGGCAGGAAGGTTCTGTTTTCAGCACATTCCCTTGCCAATAATAGAAGTTCTTCAAATTATCAGGAACACAGTGGCTTACGGAGTGTGACCGTTGTTTCCCAAATTTTTATTTTCAGTACAGAGCATAGGGTCCAGCCAAGACTGCCCATCATTACTAAAATTCTTTTTTTTTTTAATTTGTTGGGTGTTTTTTTTTTTATTCGTTTTTTCTTCATACAGCAGCGACCCCTCCAGCAGGTGGTGCCCTTGGCAACCGTTTACATGGTCCCTCCTAAGAGCTAACTCTGAGCCAGAGTCCAGTCTTCAAACTGATCAGAGCAGGGGTGTCAAACTGCAGTCCTTGACCTTCTCAATGCACCCTCACCATGCCGTGAGGGTGCATTTGCAAATTTATATTTGCATCACTCAACACCTGAGTGTGCTTCAACACATGAGCTCATGCAGCTCGTTGGTGCTCATAAATAATATTTCCTGAGCTTTGGGCATAAAAGCCTTTGTTTCCAATAGAAAACCTTTTATGTTCATATAAGCTGCCTTGTGGGTCTTACACACAACTATATTAGATCCATCAATGATCAATAGATTAAGAACCAATCCTCCATAACTGACTGATTTCTAATTAAATTGATTTCTAGTTAAATTACTAAAACATTACTTCCTCAAAATAATGTTTTATCTTTTAAATTATAAAACGGTTATTTGGAATATATACTAAGTTTGTCGATTTTGATAGTTTATTAGTTTCATTCACCTTGTATCTCTCAGTTTGACCAAGTGTTTCTAGCTTGAGTTTGTTGATTAAAGTATTTAACTGTGTGGTAGAGTTTTATTTGTTAATAAACTGAAGAGAAGCATCTGTATTGTGAGGTGATGGTGGTAGAAGTTTACTCTGTAATTGGTGGGTTGCCAATTTCAGCCCTCAGTCTTCAGACACTTCAGCCCCTTCAAGTCTCTGCCCCCTTATCAAAATAGTTCCACTACACAGGATCCTAAAAACAGAATGTTCTGCCCTTTCTGGAAACCCAAAGTCAATCTGATTACAAAGCAAAGCCCTCTGAAAAAACATAAAACTGTAAGATTAAAGGTGATTAGAAAAGTAAGATTAGATTTAGTCTGGTCATTCAGAGCTCAATAAACAGAAGACAAATCTAGTATGACCTATTTTGACAGGTACTGACAGCCTTTCAGGATCCCAACACATTCAGACAGGACATTTAGTCCCTTCAAAAAGTTCTGGGTCTTCCTGGGGTCAACTCCCAGTGGGACCTGCCTGGAAAACCTTCAATGTGAGGAATGCATGGGGAATCCTGGCCAGAGCATCTCTGAAACGTATCATAGCAACCTGGATACACAGGTCACCATCAGGTAACACAAGCATTATAAACACAAACGGTAACTGGGGAAAGTTGATTGAATGAAGAGGCATAAATAATGAGAGGGGGAGTTGAACATGCAACTGGTGAGATAAATTATTTGCAACAGATTGAAAGAAGAAAGCTGGAGTCAAAGGAGATTGGCTGACTGTACAACATGACTGAATAAACACAAAAGCAAAACACAGGGAGCAGGGCAACACTGACTAAACAGTACATGACAAATCATTTAATTGTGCATATTCAATCACAAGAATATGTGGAAACAATACACATGAACAATGGAAATCTCAAACCACAGCCAAAGCTAACGGATCAAGGCAATAAAAATAAAGTAGTAATCATTAAATTCAACATTCTGCTGGATCTCTCTCTGTTTCTAAAACTCTGTCCACCTCACTTGGGCTTAGACCCAATCTTGTTCTCCTGTGTGATTCTTCTTCTTATGAGTCAGCTCGCACCTCAACTTTGATATTTTTATAATTTCAAATCAACTACTTGCTCTTGAAGACTTCAAACCCTCACAATGCTTTGTACTGCTGCCTGGATGTTTGATCTGCAATGCCCTTAGAAAACTACTTCACCCAACATGAGTTTCAAGAAGCAATGCAACAAATGCAGCAAACCTAAATCTTCAGAGACCCATTTTAATACAGAACCTTTAGATCAATACCTGATGTTTTTCTCACACCTCACATGTAGAAATATTTTTTTCTTGGTTCTCTTGAGAATAAAATAGTCTCATCAGCAGTTTCATACTACTAATATAAAAGCAAGAAAAAAACTTAAAAAAAAACAAAAATTGGGTCGTCCAGTGGTTCAACATTTCATTGTAACTATGATACAAGACTGCCTTAATTTTCCTACCGTGTCCTATGACCTTACACAAAGGTCTAATGGCAGCATCCCTGTCATACAAGAAACATACAGAAACAAAACAATCAAAACTAATCACTACAACCATTCAAGATTATGTTTGCTGAAACCAGAAACTATTTTTCTCTACGTCTGATCAGGACAGTCTCATTCTGTTTTGGCACCAGAAGTCAAACAAAAATGGCTGACGATGAGCATAAAGCTTCATATTGAAGCTAAGTTATGAAAAAATCATCACACTATGAAACCATTACAAACATTTAATCAAGCAAAGATACCACTGGATTCTCAAAGTGAAAGAAAATGTGTCATAAGATGTGGATTTAAAGTAATATCTGCAAGAGTGGCAGAAGCGAAGAATATATGATAAATGTTTAATATAAAAACTGTTGACAAAACTTATAAAATAAAAGAGAGCCAGGGACAAAATGCTTACTTGATGTGGTCATTTAAATGTCTAATGCATGAGTTCTTAACAAAAATAATCAGAGCACCTATTGATTAGTCCTAACACAGACTTTTGACTGAAACCTGGTTGACACCATCTTTACCTGATGCTGCTGTAACAATGCCTGGTTACAGGTTAAAGGTTGGGGAGATAATCCTGTTTAGTGATTTTAATATGAACTGGAGTGAAAAGAAGAAAAAAAACTTAAAGTGGATGACTTCAACTTTACATAATTGTAGAAAAGCCAAATACCTGGACCAGTAGTTTACAAACAAACCTGGCATAATCACCAAGACCCATTTTCTAACCACTTTATTAAAATATAGTTGTTGTTTTGTTTTTTTTACAAGAAATCCCAGTGAACATTCTTCTAATGCACTTGAAACTTCATTCAGTAAAACTGTAACGGTACATGCTGTATTTCTTAAATTTCTACAACATAACCCAAAACTAACTGTATAAATCTGATGATATTGTCCCTTTTTGAGAATTGATAGATGTAGTGATTCCTTTTTAAGTAAAGTAGTAAGAATAATAATACAAATGATAATAATAATAATTGTATTTATAATGCCCTTCAAGGAGAAGAGAGCCAGTAAAATCCTCATTGCTAGTCTACACCAGAAGCATTAAGGTTGCTTCCATGACAGGTAACGACAACCTTGGGGTGACAGTTCTGATAATCCACATAAACATTGTTTATTTATTTATTTAACCTTAATTTGAGTAGGTGAGTTATTAAGAACAAAATTTTATTTACATAACTGATCTGGTGGGTAAGAAAGACAATGGAACAAGGCCCACTCTGACACATATTTTTAAATTTTATTTTTCATACAGAAGTCTCTATTCTCTCACGTCTCCCAGGACATGTTAGAATCTCTCCCAGAGGACGGAGCTGAAGCTCAGTTTGATGAGCTTTAGCTCAATCCCAGCTCTATTGTACAAACAACTGCTTTGATTTAAATGAATAAATCAAAAATGAAATTAGGTAAGCACTCAAGTAAAAACAGCTAAATTATTTGTTATTTTTTCATGTTTTTTGTTATTGTTCTTAAAAATATGACAAATTCATACTGTATGTTAGGCATATAGGAATTTGTGGAACAAACAAGACCAATGACTGGAACTCAGATTTTTATAGTAACATTTTTCTAAAATTTTCTGAGTAGCCTTTGAGCATAAAGAAGGCCATAGCACATGGGTGTTGAAGTTGTAGCTTTAATCGCCAGCTACTTAAGCAGCCTTTGTGTGTGATCATTCTCAATGTGTCTGAATTTGACCACTGGACAGAAACATAGCTGGTGGAGCTGCAGGAGCACATTAGAAACCATGGGTATTCTTAACTGTCTATACAGAGAGGTGCCATTTGAATAGCACTTGGAGTAATTATGGTTGGCAGCTCATCCTCCGTCAGCTTTGCTGCTGATTCTGTCTCCTTTTTTCAATTTCCTGCCTCGTTGAGGATGCCAGTAGAGATCTGGAGAGGCCAAGGCCTGTAAAGCAGTGCAGCAAGGCAAATTACAAATGTGTTTTGAAAAAGGAAGCACGAATTGAAACTACTATCTTAGTTTACCTTGTGAGTGAAAATCAAACAGAGAAAATATCAGGTAAAAAGCTGTGGATAACACGAATCGGCAATATATGTTGACGGTAAATGCAGGGACAGTTATGACAGTTGAGTTTATTCACACAATGCATACACAAGGTAACCCTAAATCTTTTACAGATTACAGGTTATGATAATAATGGACAGTATTTACCCACTACTCTAGTACTTCACAGAAGTTTTAGTTCCTAAACTATATTACTACAAATTTTTTCCTAAGCTAAAAGCTTATTATTCCCCATCAGTATGATGCATTTTCCTCATCTCTACCTGCCCTTTCAGGGCCCTCCACAGACAAACATGAATCCAAGATTTTTTTGATAGTAATTAGCTCTAAAAAAGGAAAAAAAAAAGTCTATATTTTCCCTGAGAAGGTTATTCCTACTCACATATAGGAGAGTTCTACTCTGACAGAACTGTTTCTCTGTTCTTCATTGCTACCCGTTGTTCAGAGATATACTGCTTGCAGAGCCAGACAATCATGGTAATTTAGCTCCAGTACATACATACATGAAAATGGATATAATGCCAATCACCCTCACACATACAGAAAGTCTCACCAATTCACCTAATGTAAGCGGAGCACTCCATCAGCCCCGGCACTGCCCAAAAGATCCCAGATCAGATCAGTTGTAGAGTGTTGAGAAACAATGAAATGTTGTGATCTGTTCTCTTATCGAGACAAGAAGTTCCTGATCAACTCAAGATATTATCAGGACTCAACTAAAGATGTATATGATGTGTCTTCAATCATTTTTTGTCCTCACCTTTTCCACATTGAACAAAAATTAACTTGTGTTGACCAAGAGACAACTGAATTATGATCCTCATAGTCACATACGGTATACAGCACAATAAGGTTCGTCAGTTTAGAAACCTTTTACAAAATGTCTGTTTTACACAAAATAGTTGTTCATGTACATGTAGATGGGAGGTAGAAGAAGATAGATCAAAATATCTTTTGAAAAATGTAAATTTGTGTGCGTGGGGTATAAGTTCTTCATCTACTGTATGTGATTACAGAACCTCAAAACAAAATTTATTTTCACTGAAGAAGTTCTGAACCTCTTTGGACACTGATAACTAACAGCCCTGATACTTCAAACAGTGTATTTTTCTGATGTGGGAAGGTTTACTTTGAACTTTTTACAGTCTTCACTTCCCATTTTATTTAGATTAGCCCATAACACTCAATTTGTAATACGCCTCATTTAAAAGTCATTACTGGTTTTGTCTACTTGATTAAATCTGCATGGTTTTGATTTAGTGGCTGATTTCACTCTGAGTGGTACTAGAGAGAGCACATAGAGGAGGGGCTGCACATGTGTCACAGATCTCACAGTCTGCAGTGGAGAGACAGCTCAACATTGCATTTTTCTGGTTGAATCACATCAATGATCTCCATCCCTCCAATCCATCCATTATCTGTACACACAGATTCTTGAGAGGGGTGGGAGGCGTTAGAACATATCTCCAGTGGTCGTTGAGCAGGATGCAGGCTACACTCAGTCCAGCACATGGCAACAGAGAGACACAAAGGACCATGAGAGATAATTTACTTTACAGTCATTCTTTTGCATCCACACATACATGGACTAGAGCAGGAAGAGTTCAGCCTGGGATTCAAACATTTGACCTACTTTCTGCAGGGCAACAGTGCACCCTCCATCCATATTGATAATATAAAATGTTACCTCAAGAACAACAGCAGCAAAAACATTTTACATAATTGAAAGGTGTATGTCAATAACTTAGAAGTTAATTATTATCTGCTGATTTTAATAGTAAAATTATGAAATTGTCATTAACTTTTATTCAGATTTGGGTTGTTTGGGGTTTTTGGCTAATATTTTAACTGTTTTCATTCTTATTTTCATTGGATTAGCCTTGGTTTTGTTTTACTTTGGTTATGTCTATTCTTAGTTATTTTAGTTTGATTATGGTTCAGCATGTGAATCTGTGTGTGAATGACTGAATCTATTGTGAGGTGTTTTGGGCTCCTGTAGACTTGAAAAAGTAAATATAGTAAAGTATTGCAAATGTTTTTAAAGCAACATTCAACAACAGGCTTGCACTTATTTTCTGGATATTCTACTGCCAAAGTTAAAACAGTTGATTCAAATGCTAATTTGAATTTAAGATTACTCAAGTAAATGTAAATAAGTGCAGTAAAGCCCTTTTTTTCCATGAAGTTACTTAGCTATGGACGGTTTGCTCATGTTGCCCATATCAGAAACCGTCACTGCAGCTCAAACAGAACTGCATTTAATTGTCCAACATGTTTGAGAGAGTGATCTTTAAAAACTATTTTGGGAAGTTTTTGGTAGGTAACAAATGAGAGAGGGACTTCACTATTAGTCATATGAATAAACTGTGATAAAATATACATGTGTATAAAAAGCATCAACATTATTGGAAATAGAATGTATGCAACGACCTACTCTAACTCTTTAATTAGTGACTTCTGCAAGAGAGCACAAACTCATTTATGTGAAATGTGACATTTGTGTGTACCTCTGCCTCATTTGCTTTATGAAATACCTTTCATAAATGAAAGTAAAAAGGGCAACTTTCACAGCTCTTTGAGATGAAAAAATGCCTCTTTCCAAACTCTGCACAGAAAACAAACAATTACATTCTTGACTGCGTTTATTTACTCCATGATTGAGCAATGCAGGCAGACAGGCGCAGGCAGATTAATTAACTAGCGCCTGAAAACCTTTATTCTTAAAGCATTGTCACATTGATGGATGGCTGATTAAAGTCAGTGAGATGGCTATCAGTACACAAACAAATATCAGTCAGAATAACAAAAACATACAACACCGAGAGAGGAGGAAGAAAACATAAATTCAGGTGTTCTTTAACTGACCAAGAAAACCATTTTGATGATGGGCACTGCTGGGCATGAAGAAGAAAAAACATGTAATTGGGAACAGAGAAGGAGGCCGTAAGTGCAACTTATCATGCCAGCAGCAGCTCAAATTACCTACCTTGTGCGTCTTTTGATGAGGTTTCTCATTAGGGGTCTATACAGCCCAGACTTTGGAAATATCACAGAATTAATTAAAATGATAGGAATGAAGAAAGTAGCCTGCAAATAACAGGGTGGGAGAGGGCCTGCATAATCATTGTTCTGATCAGAGCACTATTGTCTGTACATGAATGTGCCTGCTGACGGCAGCCAGTGGCTCTCCAGTGTTTATCTAGAATCCTGGGCTAGTTTGTTTCCAGCATGTATCCACTGATGGAGCATTCAGCCTCCATTTACTATGAAGAGGCTCAAAGGCTTCATTTATGCCTGTGTTTGAGCAGATGATGATGGGCCACAGCTTGAGCCAGTATCAACCAGTTTAACTGTAGGATGAACCATATAGGAACAGCTTGGTTTACTTTTGTACTTTCACTACGTCCTGCAAAACATTTGAATCCCCTTATACTTAATTACATTTCCTTAGGCGTGCAAGACTTGTAATTGGCTTTGTAACTATTTCCAAATGAATACATGTCAATTTCTTTTGTTTCACCTCTATTCTTGAATTTCTGTAGGCTAGTGCATAATGAGTTGCTTTTTGAAATCTTTCAAACACTTTAATGTCTCAGCATTTATAAGACTTTCAGAGTTCAGCAAACCACAGTTGGAGCCAGAAAACATAAGTCACAAATTTCCCCAGGAACTTTCAGCAGCGAAGCAAGTTGTGCTTGATGTGGAGAACTGTTTAATTTTAATAAAGGAAATTGTCATTTAAGAGCAGATTTACACTGTCAATTGCAACATTGCATTTAATTGAAAAATGAAATGTGAAAAATGTGACTGGATATGACTTGAATTTTTCATAGTTTTAATAACACTTAAAGTAACTCTAATAAATGTTTGGATGTATGGTGGGCAGTGTTGCTACAGTTACCTTGAGAAAGTAATCCAACTACTGATGAGTTGGACATTGGTCGGACCCTGTTAAAGAGCAGAACACTAAGAGTCACTATGTGTTACAGCCTGTGAGAAACACACTCACCAAACACACTCTGACTCTATATAGAAAAATAACCATGGGTAGCATTCACAGCATTGACAAAGAGATTAACATGGACTTACCTGAGACATCAGGACTCCCAGTGTTAGTAGACAGTACCACCTCTACTCCCATTGTTGACCCATCGCCATGGCAACCTCCTATTAGTTACCAAAGTTACCAAAGAACAACAAGAAAAAGTAAACAAAATGCTCTTCCAACAGTCAGGAACCTTTACATGTGACAGTACAGACATTGGTTGAATATCAACCTTGTAAATGTCTATTAACCTGAAGGACGACATCCCGGTTCAGAGTACCTACTCATTATTCCAAAAAGTGAAAGATTACATACAAGAACTGTTGTTAAAAGGCTGAATAATAAAATCAAAGTCTCCATACACTGCTCCAGTTGTATGTGTCTGGAGGAAAGATGTCAGTTTGTGTCTTTGTATTAGAACAAAAACTACTCAACAAAAAAAAAAAAAATTCCCTGATCAACATCCATCACCCAGGAGGATACAGGACCTGACAGACACTTTGGGTTATTACACCTGGTTTCATCAAGGGAAGGCTTACCATCAAGGTTTTGTTTCTGAGGGTTCCTGACAGTTTACTACCTTCACGATGCCCTGGAGCCTCAATGAATAGGTCTGTATCTCATTTGGACTAACGAGCGCCCCTGCAGCATTCCAAAGGGCATGGAGGAAACTCTGGGGCTTCTCAGTGATGAATGTTGGCTCCCCTATCTGGATGATATACATGGGGTCAGGCTTAAACCAGAGAAGTTTGAGCTTTTTAAAAGCAAAGTAAGGTATGTGGGATGGATACTACTGTCTGTCAAATACAAAAATTTGGTCCTACAGCAGCTACTTAATGAGATGTGTCACGTGGGCACAGAAAGAGTACCGTATTCCACCTTGCAATTAGGAGATTTTATTTTCCCTTTATGGCCATGGACGTTGCAACCTATATCATCAGAAATGTCCAGGCATCATGTCAAAAAAAAAAACAAAAACAGTAAGTAAGAAGAAAAGTGACATATGCCCAAAGAATAAAATGTGCTGCACTACAGCCAGAGCGCAGAGGTTTGGTCCAGAACCTAAGAGAACGTGGAGGACTGGACAAGTTAAGATCCTACTGGGGAAAGAGTATCTACATAGTTAAAGAGCAACTTGCAGAAAACCCAATTTGTGGAGACATGGACATTGAAACACAATCTCCTACTGTCAGTAAGCATGTTTCCTGTTGAAATAAATCCACCTCATGTTCAAAGTATGTGTGGTACCATACAGACAAGACAAAGCTGACACACCAGAAGAAACATAGACAAACAAAGACAAACAGATCAAAGAGACTCAGAAAATGATTTGGATGAAGGTGATGGCTCAGGTTACTGATTGAGAATACCTGCCAAAAGGACAGCGCAAAAACCTGCCAGAGATTAACAACACACATCCTCACAGAATACATCACGACAACTTACAAGAGAGATGGCAAATAAACAAAAAACATACAAACAAACAAAAAAGTCACCTACCTGTCATCTACCTCCAATAACAGCCAGAGATGGTGTGGGAAATTTACCTACTACACTTTATCCACTGCCGAGAGAATATATGCCAGAAGATGAAGCTGGTGATGACAACATGCCGACATTAAATCAGAGGAAGAGGAACCTGGTAATGACTCAACTGAACCTGATCTGAGACCACAGATTCACCCAGTAGAGCACAAAGAGGACAAACTGATGGGTTCGGTACCTCAAAAAAGGTTAAGAACCACTGGGTTAGGAGATCTAATGGTGATAAGAAGCCCCGTCAAGTACCCCCATGTCAGTCATTAGGTGACACTGAAGTGTATTCACATCCTACTGTTGACTTAGTGGATGAACAGCCAACTTCACAACACATATGTACAACAGATACAATCTCACATATGAAAACATGTATCCATTTATTCAGATATTCAGAATAAGCTATGAACTTGTACAAAGTGGACTGGGTAAATCGATGTTCTGTGGCTGTCAGGAGCCTTGTTTAGTCGGGTTGTGTAACACACACAGAGGTGTGATCACAGTTTTGTTTTATTGATAATTTGGTAGAATTAAAATGGCGTAAGGAATGTGTAGTTGGGATGTTGTACCGTGGTACAGCATTTCTTTTAAAAACACGAAAAATAAAACATAGAGCTGACTACTCATCATAATGATATTTTCCTCTAAATCCCAGAATCGTTCAGTTCTGTTAATGACAAGTTCTTTTTGTTGGACCATCAAAAACCTGATTCTCCTTATGGAGATAACAAATAGAATTGGTTCTTAGTTCTGAACCAGCATTAAATATGCTAAGGCGGAAATTGAATTTTAATTACTTGAGATGATAAAAAGGCAGAGAGAAACTTTGAGACGGCTCACCAAGCAGTTATCTCAATTTAGACAGTTTTTTTTATCAGCTACCTTTCAGATTTAGATGAGATTCGCATTGTATTTGTATACCTTCCACAATCCTGCTGTCTTGTGCCACGCACAGAAAAGCACTAAGTCCTCCAGTCTGTTGTCTTTGACAGTTTCTCTACCCTGCATTCTCTACACCGGCAGGATTCTAAATTAATTAACTACTGCCTAAAAATCTTGATAGAATATTGTGATTCAATATCAGATTGACGACTGAAGTTCAGAGCTGTGAGCATACAAAACCAAATCAGACCAATAAAAGTGATGAACAAAATAACTTCAGCAAAATGAAAATGCAACCCTTAACAGGTGGGCTTGTAAACTTGATTTAAAGGAACTCAGTGTTTCAGCAGTTTTGTACTTTTCTCAAGGTTTGTTCCACAGTAGTGGAGCATAAAAATGGAATGATGCTTCTCCATATTTAGTACTGGGGATGTAGAGTAGACTTGAACCAGAAGACCTGAGAGGTCTGGAAGGTTGATACAACAGGTTTATAATGTATTTTGGTTCTAAGTCATGCAGTAATTTATCAACATTATTTTAAAGGCTATTCTCTGAGCTATAAGAAGCCAAAATAAGGACTTTAAAACTGAACCAGACTGGCTTCAGTGAGAACCCAAGCAGAAGCATTTTGGTAAGTATTGCTGAGAAGATATGAACGATTATATTTAGCCATTGCAGCCTCATTTGTTTCATACATTTCTGATGCTAGAGATTACATCTGACATGGTGCTATAAGTGAACGTTCAGTAAAACTGTATGTTTCTTTGTTTAGTTTCAATGGTGTCTAATGTTGAATGCAACAGAAAGAGCTAGTACGATCTAAAACATCTTTATGGAGTGTGGCCATTATTTTGTTGGACATGTGCAAATGTAATTTTTTAATTTTGGCATTACACAGGCTTGAAGATAAAATAGATAGATTTTTACTACCTAAGCCTACAGAGAGTAATGAGACAGGATCTGAACCAAGTGAAAATAATAAGAAAAGATTCTGATTCTGATCTGAAGATGCTCTACTGCTGCAGTGTTTTCTGCAATGTCTTGGAAGTTACTTTTTGTAGAAGGCTAAATAAAGTATGATCACATCAGAAAGTATTTCATACTTTTAGCACTGTAAATAGCAACTGAAGTATCATATTATGTGGCTTTGTGCACAGCTAAAGAAGGTAAACACCACAACATCAAATCAAAGTCAAATTGTATTTGTATAGCACTTTTCAGCAACAGGGCATTTCAAAAGGCTTAACATCATAAAAACACAAAATACAATGTCAAAGAACACACAGTCAACAATTGAAACATTACATTTAGTCAAGTGCCATCATTAATTTTTCATTAATTATGTTTCAAAAGCAAAAGTTTTAATCTAGGTTTAAAGGAACTCAGTGTTTTAGCTGTTTTGCAGTTTTCTGGAAGTTTGTTGCAAACTGGTGCATAGAAGCTGAATGCTGCTTCTCCATGTTTGGTTCTGATGCAAACAGAACCAGAACCAGAAGACCTGGGAAGTCTGGAAGTTTGGTTCAACAACAGCTGATCTTTGATGTATTGTGGTGCTAAACCATTCAGTGATTTATAAACTAACATTAGTAACATCTAACATGGGTGAAACAGGACAAATGGGACATCAAGTATTGACCCTTCACAACTACATCACCTAATCAAGTTGAGGTGATATGACAGATATGTCAGAAATGAGGGATGGGAGCACTGAGTGCAGCGACAGCAACTGTTTTTCCAAGTTGTTTTTGCCAGTAGAGAGAAACTTGTTCAAGTCGAGCTAATTTGTCTGTGGAAATAGCACAGCTAGTTTTGGGCTCAGGCAGCAGTATTTACAAAAGGTACAAGTAGCTAGCCAGCTTAGAAATGAACCTTAGAAATACCTTCTTCCTAACATGTTTGTAGATTTGATCAAATCCCCCCACTTTGCATAAATTCACAAAACATAACCTAGACCAATAATAATGTTTCTGCTTACATGACTGCATAGCACTTTTGACATTTTTACAGTGTAATCAAGAATAAAATAAAAGTGATATTAGATTACCAACTGTCTGCTTTTTAACAAGCTACATAGAAGTAAATGTGTACACAGACTTTTTTGAAGTCTGTCATGGCAAAATGAACTGCTTTCTGAAGAACGTGACATCACCTGCAAAGGATCAGTAGCAACAGTAAAACGTTTGCAAAAATTATGGAAGATCATACGAAAAATGATCTTTGTATAATTTTTCGGCATGGATGGCATGCATTGGCCATCCACTCACTTCAGCAGGCTCTGAACTCTAATAATGTACTTAGCAACATACTTCCAAAAGTGCCTCTTTTTTAAAGGTCACAATTAAAATTCAGTTGATGAGCAGGAACTGCCCTTTATTTTCTATTTTAACTTATATTAAGAAATCAAATGTGTGCTTTTCATATGACAGCATAAGTAGTCCCAACGATATTTTCTTCCCTGCCAGTATATATTTAAACTTTTGATTAATTTTCAATATATTGAAATAACATAAAATATGAAATGTTTGCAGTACAGGGTTGGAGCTTTACCACCTGCAATCAGCAACTCCCACTGTTTTCCAAACACTGATGAAATTAGCTTCTCATGACAAACTGCTGTATTGTCTAATGTGATGTGTCATTTTAAATGAGAACTTAATGATATTTTATCCATTATTTAGTGCTTAATGGAAAAGGCATTGTACATTTTTTAATTGAAAAGCAGCAACAGTTTCTGAAAGTTAGAGTTACAGATAGATGTCTTTCTCTTCTAACACTAGCAGATGCAAACAAATATGAATCTCTGTGTGGGTGTCTGGGTGTGTGAAGAGTGTGTTTGGGTGGTGTTTATGGTAGGGTTTGGGTTGGTATTTGGTGGTGCAGATTTTGTGGGGTGTCAATGGTAAGTAGAGGATTTTCAGTGAGTTTCAGATTAGTCAAACTGAATCGAGTTTTCCTTTCCACATGCAGAAATATGTTTCATTGTAATGAAAGAAATGGGTTTTAGTTAACAAACAAGTGGATAAGAGTGGAATATGACTGGTGGAAATGTTTGTATATAGTGGTGCGAAAAAGGGTTTTCTGCTTCTTTATTTCCCTTTTGTCTGCATGTTTGTCAAACTTGGGAGTTTCAGAACATCAGACTAACTTAAATATTAGTGAAAGACAACACAAGCAAAAAAAACCTGAGTTTTTTTGTTAGTTACTAAGTTAGGATTTTGGGTTGTTTAGTTGGGTTTTGTTCATTTCTGTATTCCTTAGTTAGTTTTCTTTTATTACATCATCCCTTATCCAGAATATAAATAATGTTTATTTATATGCATAGTGAAATAATCAATAATTGGGCCAGCAATTAGTTTCTATAAGACAAAATGAAATATTTAGGTCTATTTGAGTCCATCAGAACCACAACCTCAAGGTTCTCCATTGCCTAGTGACGCTGCATTAGTGACGTGTTGGTCGCCAAAGTTTGGCCTGTTAGAGCCGACATTCAACTCTTTGAAGTGAGCCGGCTCCTCACAGAGCACTGAGCAAACCACTGGAGAGGCAGAGAGGCAGAGTGCCTGTGAGTGCGCTGGCTCCTCAGTTTTTGTCTTTTTTTTTACCTTTTTGTTGCTCGGCTCTCTGTGTCAGTGGCTCAGCTCTTCTGCTCACAGCTGAAGAGCTGAGATTGGTGGCATGGTAGACTTTTGACCAATCACACATGAGGATATGGGATACACATTATGTGGAAACAGAGAGAGGGACACATGAGACAGGTCAGGTGAGTCTGTTCCTTCAGTCTGTGGGCAGTGGTGAGGAGGTGCCTGAGGTGCCACAATAAAAGACCAGCCTTCGGCTGAGTGCTAAATGCGAAAAAAAAAAAAAATCTCATGAAAATAACTAAGTGTTGCTTTGACTCAATGATGCGTGTTGGAGGAATCTTTGACTCTCCTCCAGCAGCCATTCTTAATGCATACAATGCACCAACCATTTACCCAAAGCTTTTGTAGAGCTTTTGCCTAACAAAGCAGAAGCCTCCCTCACACAGCTCTATCAGACTAGCAACAGCAGCAATTAGTAAACACCTGGTGGAACTGTGTACCTGCTGGCCTCATCTTACAAATTACTTATCAGTACAACTCTTCTAAGAATGGTTGTAAACAGCATCATAGAGAAGCATTGTTGAACGGAAAGGAGGAGAGTCAGGGAGAGAACAAACTTCCTAAAGAAACAAAGGTCAAATTTGAGGTGTCAAATTGCAAAGTCAGATTTCTTCTATATTTGATATAGACAGAATTTTTACGACAAAGGAAGGTAACATTGTCAATTGAGTTTGCTATAAAATGTCATTATGTGTCTGGAAAATACAAGCTTCTTTAAATCAGACTCTCCACATCTCCAACGGAGACATGCTTCCTAGATTTTAAATATTTAGATCTACTTCATTATGTGATGCTTATAGGTTTGCTGTTCATTTCTTGAGTTGGGAAGTCAGATCCAGTTCTGCATTTACTTGGTAATTTTCCATCTGAGCTTTCCCTCTGGGTTGCCTGTGTGATGAGGAGCGACAGGCGCCAGTAATGCAAAAATAATCTGCTAATCTCCACTGTAATTAAACAGATGGAATGAGGTTTTTACTGCTTACTTCAAATAAGCTTTAACTTCCCCCAAGCCAGGATGTGCAGAGCAGTCAAAGTTACTGAGGAAGAGAATTGCAATGAGATCCCTAGAAGGTTTATCTCGACCTGTGCTCTTTGTGTGTGTTAACATGCTCTTTATTTATGAAACTTTATTTATGTAGGAAACACCACCAATTTTTAGCTTTGAAAAAAAACATAAACAATCACCAGGTGTGCTGGAACAGAGATGCATCTGAAACATGCAGGGCAGAATTATTTGAGGACCAGATTTGGGAACCACGGCTCTATGACTCTACAGTCTGTGACCTCAGTGTTTCCCAACCCTGGTCCTTCAGGCTCACTGCCCTGCATGTTGCAGATGTTTCCTGCATTACTAGACAAGATTCAGCTGATTGCAGTTCAGCAAACACCTGCCAATTGAAATCACCTGGACTGAAGCAAAAACAAAAAAAACAACAACAACCTAAACATGCAGGGTAGTGTGGCTTCAGGACAAGGGTTGGGAAATACTGTCTTAACTGACTGATTTAGATTTTAATATTTTTATTTGCTAACAAGTTGCAAGAAAAAATCGGCAACACTTTATTTGACAGATTGTGCATAAGACTGACATGACACTGTCATAAACATAACACCTGTCATGAACATTAAGGAGTCTTTATGAATGTCTGACTGTTGCCATGAAGACTGATGTCCATTAAAATTGCCAACTCTGCATTAAAGTGTCATTATTTACAAAATAATGCAAAGTTAGCTCTTTAATGGACTTTTAATGAAACTTTTAGAGCAACTTTGCATTAAAAATGTCATTATTTACCAAATGACACTTCAATACAACAGTCAATAAACATTCATACAGACAGCTTCATGTTCATGACTAGTGTTATGTCAGTCTTATGCACACCCCGTCAAATAAAGTGTTACCAAATAATCTGTTATCTTGATTTAGTGAAGGATATCACCGCAGCAAGCAGTAATGAAACAAGAGACAAGGTAGGAATCTGCTCACTCAGAGTGCATATTGTGTGGAAGCTACAAAATAGAATAACAATAATGTTGCACTTGCAGAGAGCAAATTGACTCATTTAAAAGTCGTTTAATGCTATGTGTCAGGGTTAAATTAAGTGAAATAGATTTAAAGAATATTTTCTCATTCTTTTTTATCTAATGTTTTAAGTCTTTGTTTTTCAAACAGTATATTCCACTTTTAAATACAAATTGCTGCTTTTGAAGTTTTCAGAAATGCCTAATGACAAAGATGACAACAAGTAAAATCTTGAAATAAATTACAGAAATGTGAAAAGTTGTGTACAAGACTGGATTTATGACCTAAATAAATCTCCTGTGCTTTTATAGACAAAGTTGGCCAAGACACAATCCAGATGCACAGAATGAGACAGTGAGCAATTATCAATCAAAGCAACTGATTGGAGCAGTTAAAAAGACTTATTCATACAAAGATGTGTGGCAGGATCTCAGTGCCTCTGATTAGTATCCTAGAATTGTAAATTGTGCCTAATTAGGCTGTCATGGGTTCATTAAGGGCTTCAGCAACTCAGCTCCCACTCACCTGCATGTATATTAAAACTCATTAGCCTCCTTGTCTGAGACAGCACTTGCATTAATTGCCATCGATGCCCTGGCCCTCTAAGCAGGGTCTTTTCATGCTCCTTTGCACAGCATAGTTAGCATCATGAAAATCTTTTTAGAATCAGGTTTTTTCAATCTTTAGTTCTTATCCAGTTTGTACAATTTTTCGAGGTATGGAATTTCATTGCACACCCAAAATCAAATTAAAGTCGGAATGTAGTCATGTGACTGTTGTTTCATTCCATTTTTTCCTATTTTCTCTGGTTTCCTTTGTTTTCAACTTAAGTCTTAGCATCAGGTTTTCTCCCTGAAGTCCTTCTTCCCTCACTCCCAGAATTTGGAGACTGCATTAAAGATGCAAAGTGTACACAAATACTAGAGGACAACTGAACAAAACAGCAAAGGATTAATATTTCTTATTTACCAGAAACTGGTGTAAGTTTGAGACCAGTACACATATTATTAGTTCAACTGATTCATGAAGTTTTGTGTATACTCACCAATTTCAGCGTCAAAAGAGTCAAAGGACGACTAGAATCACACAGCAAAACAGGTGATAACTGTCAAAACCAGCTGTTTTCTGGAGGTTTGTTCCAGTTTTGTGGTGCATAGAAGCTGAATGCTGCTTCTCCATGTTTGGTTCTGGTTCTGATGCAGAGCAGAACCAGAACCAGAAGACCTGAGAGGTCTGGAAGGTTGATACAACAACAGCAGATATTTGATGTATTCAGGTACTAAGTCATTTTAAACTAACAACAATAATTTGAAGTTTATTCTCTGAGCTACAGGGAGCCAGTGAAAAAGTTTTAGAATTGGGTTTTAGTCAGAAGACTAGCAGCAGCGTTCTGTATCAGCTGCAGCTTATGTAGCTCTGAAGGTTCAGGTCAGAGTTCATCACTACATCCAGATTTTGGGCCTGACAAGATACCCAGCAGGAATTAATAACAAGACATGACAAATTGAGATTTGCTCTTATCTGCCAATGACCTTCATATCTGCACTAATGCCTTGTGATAACTCAGGTTGAATAAGAATAAGGAAGTAAACCCACACAAAGACATTTTGGGTGATTTTTAATGTATGATTGGAAACTAGTTTTAAGTTTGGAGGGCATTGATAAAATGAACGATAATGGCAAATACTGTAGCTCTTAGTTTTTTTTGTGATCACTCTTACTGCCTCTCAACACACTTTTTGGGGTAATATAAGTGATAAGGTTACCTGGCAATATCCTTATTTTGCTGCACCTAATCCAACATTCTACCCAGCTCCTGGCGCTGTCAAATACTGGCTTTTTTTCTGCATAGGAAAAAATGGGGATCCCTGATCAATATGGGAACAAATAAGTTTTTTGGGTTACATTATCTATTTCTTTTACAAAGACTATCATTTATCATTTAGTTCTAGACATATTCTGCTGCTTAATGTGCATATGTGCAGGTCCCTCTTGAAAATGAGATCTAGATCTCAACGGGGTTTACCTGATTAAATAAAGGAATAATAATAATATAGCATGCACACTTGCATGCTATATGCATTCGCTTTAAAACATTTGCAGCTTATAAATTTGAACCATGCTGTTGGACCAAATATTGCTCTAAGATCAGTGTTCATAGCACCAACTGTTTAATGGGGAGCCGTAGCCACGGCAGGTTTGTGCTTCTTGGCAGCAACTTAGTTTCCCACACTGCAGCATAAACTCACATTTTCTTTTACATATTAAGCCAAGCTATTATTACTAATCTTTTCATTATTTTGCAAAAGATGGGACCATTAATAAACACAGAGAGCCACAGAGAACCACAGAGAGACAGCACGCACAAATGAGACAAGACACTGAATTGACAAGGACCCGATGAGGAACAAGGAACACAGGTGGAGTTAAATACACAGCGGGTAATCACAGAACGAGACACACCTGGGAAACATCAAGGGGAGGACAGGACAACGAAGAGACTCAAGGACACAGAAAACAATAAATAAATACACAGAAAAACTCAGAACATGACAATAACTCTTTGAAGAATTTGAATTAAGAGGACTTACAACATTTAACTTCAATTTGGGATCAATAAGGTATTTTTGAAAATGAATTGGCTGTGCTAATGACTAATGACACGTTTTGATGGGCTTGTCAGTGAACACCTGGCCTTTGAGCCTGAAGGTGGAAATAATGCACACCTGTTTGCCAATATGAATAAAGAAAACACCAGTGAGCCCAATGTCTGTTCTGACTGTTGGCTGCATGGTTTGACTGCTGATCACATTAATATGATGAAGTGGGGAAATTAGTGTCAGTCTGGTCGATGTACCAAATTTGATTCCGTTATCATAATAGTTGTACTCTGTGAATAAAATAACACATTTTCCTTGTGCTCATGTTAACATTAGCCATAATATTTAACTGGTTAACTGCATCATTTGGCCCCACATGATACCAAGTTTATTATATGTGGAAGTCTGTTCTTATTCTTTTAGGACTGAATGGAGTAGTAGTTAATACCTGCAGCAAACAGGTATTAAATGTTCACTACTGATTGCCTTTCACAGATAGCTAATGCTAACAACAATTTGTAACGTTAGCTATCTGTTGAACACAGAATAATTTACCACATGTTTAAATTTTTTTTCTAATTGTGACAGTGAACATGCAAACCAAGGACTGTTGGTTCTGTAGTATTGCAATGACTCCTGTTGCTGTAGGTATGGATTTTGTTTGGTATTTTAGCTGTGACAGTTTGTTCACTTATTTTATTTTTCTAACTGCCATATTTGATTTGCACAGAGGGGATGAGGGGAATTTTTTCTTGTGCGTTCCCTCACAAAAGTTGAATATTACCTTGCACCATGTTCCAGTCAGATGATTATTTCTGTTGTGCAATGCTCACAATTCTGCCTATGAGGTGTTCATGAATGCTAAGTGCTACCAGCATAACATGTCCAATTTTCAAGTTCAGTCCAGGGAATCCAGGGGGTTTTCATTGAAGATAATGTCCATGTTTTTCTCAATTACCGGGGGACCAATAGGCATCCTTAAAATGACTGGCACCATGTCTGGATACCACAGGCTTTCTCCTCCCTTAACTGCTGCCTAGGGAGTGCTTTAGAGAGAATGGTTTTAAGACATGCAGATATAGATGTAGCTGTAGCTGATGCATAATGTAGCTTAACAAACGAACCGGAAAATACATTTACCACCACTTCTCTTTGTTTTAAAACTAAATCAGTTTCAATTTCTGCACCATAAATCTACATATCTTGGACATCATACGATACTTAAGGTGGTAAAGACATGCCCTGACAAATTTTTGTTTCCTTAATTCTTTTTCTACTTTGCAAGTTGAATCAATTACACAGACAGAATGAAGCCTCCAGGCAAAGGACCCCAGCACTGAAAGCATGGGGTGAAAAGAGAAAAAAACCTCGAGTCATCAGGCATTTATATCTAATGACAGAAATTTCACCCCATGTAAATGTAGCACATCAGCATCTCGACAACATTTTTGTTCCACATCATTAATCTGCAGAAGCTTCCTTAGTGAGAAAAACAAAATGGAATTAATTAGGAGAATGCAAGAAACCAAGTTGAGGAATTAATAACACTGCATGCCTTGTTAATGGACACCAAGCAAATGACGCCATTATTCTTTAAAAGGCAGGCCGGCTCAGTGCACCGACTGCTTGTTTCTGACTCAATTACATTGCAGAGAGAGCACTGTTCTCTACCTTTCTAAAATGAAGTTTCAATGAGAAAATTTAATTAGGAGTTATAGCCTGCTGGAGACACTCATGGAAAACCATGTTTTTCATTTCCAGCTTCTTAGTTTCTCTGCAACTTTTCTGTGGAACTTTGGGTTTAATTAGAAAACACTCTTTATGCATTGGATTAAGTCTTCACAAAAAAGAGTTTGGGAAGTTCAATGCTGCATAACATTAAGAGATCTTCAGGGAAGTCCCTTCTTGCTGTATTAATTTTGATTAACAAAACTATTCAGTTAGATTTTTTACTTTTTCTTAGCTAATTTCTAGAAGCAGTTCAGACTCGTACTAAGCAGATGTTAGCGATGAATGCATCTTGGCCAATGGATAAAGATAATCTAACTCATTCACCATCTGCAAACATGGCTGAACCTACAGGACATTCTCATTGCTGTTGTTGGTAGGGTGATCCTACCCGCAAGCTAGCGTCATGTGTTGCATTTCTCCTTGGTAACAAGCTTAGTCCTTTAAAACCAGGGGGGCAAAGATGTTACTGGGGATGGCAGGGGTCAAACAGCAGTGGAGTTAATCAGTATGTGATGAGTCAGAGGGTGGAGAGAGCTGCCTTACCTGGGGACATTGAGAACTTCCACTAGTCTACTCAGAGAGAAAAAAAATCGGAGAACTAAATTTAAGAAGTAACCCATGAAATTAACACCTCCAGCTCTTTTTTCTGCTTCCAACACTGATTTCAAGAATAGACAGCTTCTATTAAACTTTTCAAAATGAGAGAGGAAACCTGACTTCATCTGGAATAGCACACTGGGTGCCACCTGCTCCAGTTTGTTGTCTTATGAGACGTGGAAGCAAAGACTGGGTTGTTTAACATAACTATTTAGAGAACTGTATCCCTAATGCTAAAAAGATGATTAAAGTAATTTCGGATTAATGAACTCCTTATATAAAATATGTCAGATAGTCTGCCTAATTTTTCCTTGGAATAAGAAATTAAATTTTGTTTGCATGAAACAATCTCATAATTTAGTGGTGTAAAAATGTTTTATTACTAAGTGGAAAATTATTAGGTTCCATAAATATATGTTGTAATTATAAGTACCAAGTGCTTGTGTACTGTGACACACTGGCAATTTTGTTTCTTCCAAACTATCATATTTGTAAAGTTGAACAAAATAAAGCACTGTCATGATTTAAGGAGGGTACATGGACCCAGATGCACAGAGGCAGAGGCATCAATAGATGGTGATCTTTTAATGAAACAAAAGATCATTAACAAGAAGTTGCATAAGCAAAACAGAAAGGAACCAGATACATGGAGGAACATGATGGGGTGTAACAGGAGGAACCAGCAAGGAGTGAAAGCAAGAGAGGTGTGAAGGTGAATCCTGGAACAATAGACCTGGTCTGATTGGCTAACAGGTTGCAGGTGTGAGGGGAGAGAGGGAGGCACCGGAGGGCGAGGGAGAAAAAACTAGTAAAATTAATCTAACACTAACGAAAAATAACTCTACATAAGGAACAGGATTAAACTACAATAACTAAGAACTGAACAAAAGGAAAGCAAAAACAAAGTTGATTTAAACAAAGAATAAAAACTAAAGAAAACAGGATAATAAACCTCAAAACAACACAAGACCCTGAGAAACACATTGGTAATGTATTAAGCTGCATCATAGGAACCAGATGCATGGAGATCAAAACCATTCTTTGGTTTTGATCAATAGTTGTCTTTGGCTGCTTTTTAAAGCTACAGGATGCAACTTTTAAATTTCAAATATTTTTTCCCATATTTATTAAAACTGCCACCATGTTGTGCAGTAGAATATGAGACAGATAATCTGAGAAAAGTTCATGCTCCTCCATCTTCTCCCTCGGCGGCTTAGGCTGTCTAAATAAATTCTCTTCAATCCCCTCTGATGCTCACTTCGACCTTCAGGAAGTCATCTTTACAATGTCCAATATCAGCATTAAGTTACCTGGCTGGTTCAACTCAACAGGTCTACCCAGTAAAGTGTTTTGTCATGTAAATTTTATCAAACAAAATAAGGGCATAAGTGTGTACAAACCTTTGATAGTTATTGTATATAAAATTATTTTATTGTATTAGACATATTCATGGAATTATTTTACAGTTTACAAAAAGCATATAAAGAATAACCTAAAAGCAGAAAAAGTTTTGATATATTCTTCAGTCATATCTGCACATGAGTTTTCCTGCAATAATCTCTGCCTTTTGCTATTCATACTCTTGTAACAGAATCAAACAGATGACATCCATATAAAAAAAATCCCTCATATTAATTTTACTTTGCAGCAGGTGGAGATTTTGTTTTTGTCTTTAGTTGAAGAAAATCCCATCAAAATAAAACTTCTAATGCCCAAACAGCTATTAAAGTTTGATTTAATATCCCTTGGCAAGAACAGTGGATTGAATTGTAAAATCCCTGAAATCCCTATGATGTGATTAAAACCAGAGAAATGCAGGTCAAACATGATGAAAACTGAAAAATATGACTATGTTGCACAGAAAAAAAATATTTGCAAGAACGAGCTGTTATCAACTATGAAGAAAGAATAAATGTTCAAAGTTTTGATGGGTTACATGTTGTTATTACATAATATTTGTCGACGTTTTAAGAAAATTGCACCATAGCGTCATATAAATTTAGCTACAACTGTGTTTGTCTACATTACTGGTTGACATTCTACAAGGAGCAGAACAAGTAACAAATAACTGTACATGCTTATGCCCATTAGTCTTCAGCATTTTAATAAACTAAAAGCTGCCGTCTGTGCTTTTGAAACAACAGAACACATATCAGCTGAACATGGGTATATAAACGATACACACCTAACAAAGGGTGCAGATTTGTTAGGTGCCAAAAGGAGTTGGATCAGATTTTTTGGGGCCACTCTGTGTTTGTCCCTTAAGGATCCATGGTAGAGATCCTGCACTGAAACGGTAAACCATTTCTCTGTTGTCCCTAATCCTTGATATGACTTATTTGGCTTTAATAAGCTGGACTGATCATTTTGACTCTGTTTTCTTGGTTATTCAAGACGATCCCTCCCCAAAAAAAAGAGTTTGGGTGAAACAGTCATATTCAGAAGCCTTTGTAGAGTGATATCCACTTATAGTCTGAATGATAGAGCTCCATCCACTGCGTGTAAAATTAACAACTTCCCACTGAGATCCCAGTATAGTGAGAACAAGTTTATTCAGTCATTGGTCCCATGTATCAGTTAAGTAATTTGGAGGTTTAAGCTGAGCTGATAGAGGGGACATACAGTACTCATGGATCACAGCTTTTGAAAATCAGTTTGGACAAGTTAACATCAAGTGTAGCTGTAGTTGGATATGCATGTTTTCTAAAGAACAATGTTCAAGCAAGTAGCTTTTTAGAAAATATCTGCATCCAGATTGCCTTTTTTATTTAAAACTGGATAACTCATGGTGACAAATCACATGCTGTTGGGAATAAATTAGACAATGTTAGAGATTGTTTGGTATTATCATTTTATTATTCCTTTAGATTACATTCAGTCTAAAGAACATTGTGATTTTCTTTTAAAGTGATTCTCTTCCTTATGTGTGTATGAACTGACCTGGAAGTCACAACTGTCTGTTTATCTTCATGTGAAACAGTTAACAATGTGTTTCTCAGACCTTTGATTAGTTATCACACCTAGGAACTGGGTTGCTAGTTGATTATTCAGAAGTTTTACGACCTTTGTTGTTTTTCCTGACTGTCCCTTAGGTAGAAATTCCTTAGTCGTAAAACTGTGTTTGATTGTGTTCGTTTCGGGGGCTCCTAATCTTATCAGCACCAGCCCCCTTTGCTTTTGTTTTGTGTTAATAAAAAGACAAGCTCTACTGCAGAGTTTCAGAACACATGGTGAACTGGTCAGAGGAGCAGTTCTCTGTGTTTTCTCCTTTTGCAAAAGCTTGGCTATAAAATTCATAATACGTTGTCTGTGGTTCTTTATTTTATATAGGTTCGAAAGGAAAAATACCTATCAGACAATACAACAAAATATCAACAACAACCAATACTATACAAAAACACTATAAAATGGCTTGGTAATATTACAGATGCCAGAGCATCAACATCAGTATTGAGAGATTGAATTTCAAGCGTCCTGTTGCATCATCCTGTATCATCCAGACCTGGTATTTAAATGCTTCCTAAGTGGCCAGATGTCTCTAACTGTGCTGCAAATACAGAGACAAGACTGCTAGGTTTAAGATGGAAGTTTTAAGAGGCGAACATGGAGAGGAAGAGAGGTAAGGCAGTGAGAGACGGGGCACTGCATAATCTGCACAGCTCATTTTATTCATCAGTTTACTAATAATTAATTATGATAGTCACATTTTGCAAATTCCATAGTTTAATTTCTTTAAGACAAAAAGCTCAAAACAACAAATTCTTATTTAGTCAACTTCTGACAAAATGAAACAAAGAAGATGGTTAATAGTGGTGATTCATCCTGATTTATCTCTGTGTCAGTGCTGACTGATTTTTAAATCAATAAGAAATTGTTTTGGAATGTAGGCCACTTTCCCTCAGCATCCATGAAGGGCACAAGAGGTGTTTGCTGTAGCTTGGAACCATGATGTCAACTTGTAATATAATTACAAACCCATCTGTCTCTCATTGCATGACAAGCGTAAAATGTTCAATTATAGTTTTGTTAAATTGTAATTAGTTCAGCTAAATTTGCTGTCCTCCATGTGCTTAATGACGAGGAGATGCATGACTCTGTTCTAAAGGACCGGAGAGATTTGTACACACTGACTTTCACAGCCATTGTACACATGTAGTAGCATGTGTACAATGGCTGTACACATCAAACCCTTTCTTTGTGCTTTGATAAAGATCTATCTCACACAAAATGTTATTTTGTGAAAGTCTTTTAAACATTGCTTTTTCTACAATACTGGAATTATTGTACACAATAAGAGGGGAAAAAGTACAAAAATGAATGAATGAATGTAATGGAGCTAGAAGCTGTCATTCTGAAATTTGTACAAATACAATTACAAAAATACTGCTGTTCACTTAATTCTTAGTAAACCTCAGTGCAGGGTCATTTTTTGTGGTCCTGAATCTGTATTCCTAAAGCCTCCTCTCCACAGGCATGGCTTTAACTGGCTCAGTCAGCCTGGACCAGATTTATCTCCAGTAGGAGTCATTGCCCAGTTCCTCACGGTTTTTCACAACCACTGCAGGGGTGATACAAGTCAGGCAAAGATGCACATTGATTGGGTTAGGCTTCAATATTAACTATATGACACTTTTTTCTTTAAGGCTAAAATCTCTGCGTTCACTTGAGTTGGCCATGATAACACCCAGACAGAGAATGACATGCAGCATCATTTTGGGCTTTAATCTTAACTAATAATAATCCCCATGAGGCTAAATAATTTAGCAATAATTTAATTTCCCCTTGGGATCAATACAGTATTTTTTGAATTTGAAATAAAAACAGATATATTACATGGGCTTCAGATCTTTATTTATATTTTAGTCATTATCCCACTAATGCACAAAGACAGTAATGCACACTGAGATGCCTTCCTGTCTTCGTCCATCTTGATTCCAGAGTGCTGTATGGTCTCGTGCCAAATCCTGCATGATGCTCTGCAGTCCTACTCTGTGCTTGCTGTTGCTATAGACACCTATAGGATGCTTGTATTCCGATTACAACTCATCAAAACCACCTTTTGCAGAGTGTTGCTGCAAATGACATCATCATCGGCCACAGCTCACAACCCACTCACATTTCTTCGCACATTCATGTTCACTATCCCAAGAAACATACTGCAATGGAGTCTATACTTTTAGATCAGACAATTTTGTTTTGTCTAAGCCCCACTTAGTTTATAATTCAGTTTAATCCTTCTGATTACCATGGTTGGTCTTGGTGAATGTTCATTTGCTCCTTTTGTGTGTATGTGCCGGCGTGGGTGTGTGTGTGTCCGTGTAGATTAGATGTATGAGTGTTTTGCACAAATGTGTGTGAATTAGTCACCTTGAGATGCGATGACGGTACAATGGTGAGAAAGCTAGAGATTGTGCTACACTCAGCACCCAAGAGGAACAAAAGGCAGGTAGCCCTGGCCTCACAGGGCTGCAGCAGTCCCAGGCAGATAGATAACAGGCAACAGGTTGGCAGCAAAGCACCAACCTGTCTTTCCTGTGCTAAAGAGACACAGGAAGACACAGAGCATCTTAACCCAAACCTGGTGACATGTCCCACAGGGCAGGTCAAGGGATAAGGTCATGGTGTTTTTCTATCGGGCGAGATAACTACAGGGAATCCTGAAAAAAAAAAGAGTTTTCCACTGGAGCCCTGCTCAGTCCTCCTAGTTCAGCACAGCTACAAGAGGCATGGGCTGTCATCCAGGAAGCCACTTTGCCTAAGATGTGGCCTCAGACCCCATCTTGGGCCATGGTTCAGTATGGTCACCGGTTTTCCCGATCACCTTACTGATCTGGTCAACCCTCCTCATAACGTCTCCAACACCCCTAAAGTCACCCACACCCAACCAGTCCACTGTATATGATGGCAATGAACTAATAACTAATAAACCTAAATCTAGTTCACTATTCTCAAAAACACAAATGTATTGTTACATGGTTAATTTATATGGTTAATTTTCAAAAAGACATGCCTGATCCCATACAATTTAATTTTGTCTTTTGAATAAATATATATTCAAATTTAATTGAATGAAGCAGTCTGTATGTCATAGGACACAATAAAGGCTCTATATGAAGAGAAAATATTAAGTAAAATTTTTAAGGTTTGATCCAATACATTTCAGCTATTTTTTCCTATAACATTTCTCTACATACCACATGCAGCCACATGCCTGCATTTCCAGTCTTCCTTATATTTTTCTCTGTTCCTTTGGGTCTCTTGTTGGCTGCTGTTCCAACACGTTGCTGTTAAGAAAAGCGCACTCTTCCTCACAGACTGACAAGCTGACAGAGCAAACATAGTCTGCTCTGTCACTTTTTGTAAAAAGCCTTAGTGTTGTATTTTAATTTAACCTATTGTCCAGGTCAGCTCTCACATATCTGTATGTCTCCACTGTCTCCACCTCTACCCTCAGAATGGAACTTTTTTTAAATATTTTTTTACCTTATTTGCTCTTCTGCTTAAATTCACAGGCCATTCCTTTGTCTAGTTCATATTTTGTATGAAAACATAATGCTTTCATTCAAATTCCTTATTTATCACAATGTAACCCCTTGATGATTTTCTAGAAGATTATGTACATGGTAGGACTCTGAGTTTACAGGAATTCAGATGATTAAGATGTAAACAAACATTGTTATGAATCCCCTCCAGGCTATCACCTGATTCCCAGACACAAAATCCTGTTATGCAAGGTTACATCCAGTTGTGTAACATGGATTTGGGTAGAAGAGTTTGTTTAAAAGCTGCCAGGTATAATTTGGAAACACCTTCAGCTTGCCACAACTAAAAGATACCTGGTATAAATAAATCATAGCTGAGGAGGATTACTGCAGCAGTAAATCAGAATGTATGCATGACTTGTTTAAATTGTGGGAATTACTTTTCCAGTTTGTGGGAATGACTGAATAACTCATAGGAATTAAAGACTTGGGATTTTTTGTGGGAATAAGATGACTTAAAAAGTGAGCCTGCTCATCGTCCTCCTGGGCTCAGGGATGTTATAGGTGTACACCAATATTTAGTTTTAGCTTTTATGTCTTCAAATTATGCACAAATAAAGAAAACCTACTGCATTATTTTGACATAGACTTTAAATTAAACAGAACTAAAAGAGATCCTTCAGGCTGTATTTCTATGTTTTGCAGGTATGAACTGTTATATTACATTGATATGATGAACATGAAGACATATTCAACATTAATAATCTTCATGTTTACCACCATTTTAATTTCTTTTTTAAATACAGGTTTGTGTCACTGGTAAGATAAAATCACATTTGTGTGTAGATATATCAATTCCATTCAACCGCATGTGCCCACTCAAGCTTCCCTTAGTTATGTTATTTTCTCATTTTAATTAGCTGTTTTCAGGCCACTATTGGCTAATTTGTCCAATTTTATATAAACCAGCTAAGTCTGGCAGAAGTTTTGGGACTTAATGAACCTTTTACAACTGTAATTGCTATAGCAACACTAGTACCTTGGCCTGGATGGCATGACACTTGCTTATTGTAAACATTCATCGCCCAGGCATGACATGAAGTCAAATAAAATCTTTAATAATGAAGTGAAATTGTCTTGGGGCTTAAATAGGTTGAATCACAATGCCTCATTTGCTTCAGAAAACAAAATACAAATAACATTTAAAAAAACAGGCAAACTATGTTAACTTAAGCTTGTCATTAGTTCATGCTGTCTGTAGCCATTTGGTCTTCTAAAATCAACAATGAGCCAAATCAAGACTTTGGATAATTTAGTTCTTAATGAAACAAGAATCACAGAGTAGATTGCAATTACTGGATGAAATTTAAATGTTAAAATAATAATAGCCTGATTAATCTTCCAGAGACAAAAAGAAATAAACAAGTCAACTTTGAAGTGATTGAGGAGCCTGTTGCTACAGTCAATTGTGTTTTTATCAGGAGATAATACTTCCTTACTTCCTTCACCAAAATTGCAATACATTTATTTAACATGGCGGTCTTTGTTTATTTGAATAAATGCTAGGTGAAGTTATTTTGTCATGTTTTCCAGTGTAGATTTTGCTTTTCTTAAATAACAAATCATTAAGATTAATAAATAGTGGCATCAATATATATTACTGTTAGGATCCCATGTTGTTGAGTTGTTTTGGTGTTTGATTTAATAATTCTAGCTTCATTATTATTCTGTGTCACAAACAATCTCTTTGTTTGATTAGATCAGAATTGTTTAGTCCGATGCTGTTGTTGGGGGGGGGGGGGGGGGGGGGGTTGCCCACGCACCGTACTCCGATGTTGTTTTGTTACTCATTCTGTTGCAAATGGGCTCAATTTTGACGCGCAAGACGTAACCGGTAAAAAAAAAAAAACTGGTTTGGGATTTTCAAAATAAAATACCCGGAAGTAGTTAATTATTTCCGGTGGTTGGGGACCACTGCTGTAGATGGATCCCAGGCTGTTTGTGATGTTTTGTCTAGGGTTGTTTTGGTACTGTTGTTAACACATTTATAGAGATGGGGACACTGGACAGGAGGAACATGTAGATAGGTTTGGAATATTTAAAGTGAAGAACACAAACCCAGGACTTCCTGAAACTTTGATTAAAAACTGAGAACAAGGAACATGCATTGGATGCAGGTGGGACCGTAGGACAGTAGAGAAACCGGGGCAAAGCCTTAGTGGAGAGCTGATGGAAGATGAGTAATAAACTAAAAAATAAATAAATAAACAGAGGGAAGTAAATACAAGGTGATAATTATTTAATCAGGGATTACAAAGTTGTAGACAAATGAAATAACATTCAACATATGTGGAATGTTGTATGAGACAGACTAAATCAAAGTCATCACAATGGAAAAGAGAAAATAACAAGTGGATATTTGCATTTATATGGTGAGACCAAAACCTTCCTATAATACGGCTGTTATTCATTTCTCTGCTGCTGTTTTTATTTGCGTATGATTGAAAAATTAGTTCTTATCAAATACAGCACAGCTGTCACAACCAATGAAGGACTCCATTTGTTTCTAGAATGTCCCACACTAAATTTACTCCAGTTGCGAAATGCAGTGCAAGGTAGGCTGAAAATCAATAGCGATTGGCCACACTTCACTTAGCACCTTTATTCTCCTTTTGGTCTTTAAGAACAATCTTACCATGCTGAGACCAGACTGCCTTTATCTCACAGTCTCAATATCACAGGTACATATGTAAGACTGTTTGCAATAACTTTCAGCTCTTTATTGACATGTTTTAGTTTAATTTTCTGACCCACATGCAAAATCCTACACAAGAGTCCACATAAAGGAACTGGGTTTATTTTCAAATAAATATCAATTTTTACAACAGAAAGACAATCTTCTTGTTTTTCTGGAGTGGAAGGAAGGTCATGGAAAGGTTTCATCTGAAATGACAGTGGTGTTAATAATCGCCAGAAACGAGATGATCAGAGAGGCATGGATCAGAGTAACAGTTCTTACTTCTGAATGGATCAAAGGGAGACAAAAAATGACAATAAAAATGGAAGCAAAGCCAAGATTTAAAAACAAGAAAAACTGCGAGCTCAGAACACGGAAATAAAGCTCTCAATTTTGAAGAACAGAAAATATTCTTTGTGTATTTGGACTGCATTGTCTTCACACAGCTCACCTTCAGACCTAAATACTTTATAAAAGTGTATTTATACCTCTGGTAAGAAGACATCTAATTGGTAATCTATAATCCTTTTGATACGCTTTAGCCTTTTTCCATTGATCCTTTTCCAGCAAGAGAAGCAGCACTGGAGGCCACATTAATCCTGTTATTGAGACCCAGAAGTATGACTCTAGAAAACCAATAAATCTCTTACTCTTGTTATCCACATTTCCCATTCTTCTTATCCCTTGTTGTTGCCCATATCTGATAACTCCATCAAAATGAAACAAAAGGAAGGGAAGGCATGATAACAAAGACTTGGTCCCAGTTCAGATTTGTTATTAAAATGTAATATTTTTAGTAAAGTAAAATGTTTGCCCAAAATCAGAACACTTGGCTAGAAACTGCAATTAAATGATAAATTATCTTAATCTTCTTTTCTTTAAAGCTATGTGCCTTCAGTGTTTTTACTTGCTCACTGATATGCATTGATGTATCATGAGAGACGGATCACAGTCCAGCTGGCTTGCAACTTTGTCAGATGCAAAGCTTGTTGCAGTATATTATAAATCTACAGATTTCTCCTGAATCCTCAAGATTGACAAAATTGTTTTGTAATGCTAACACTACCATACTAGTTTAGCATTTTCTTTGCTGAATTTGCAATTGCAAGTTGTATTATCATCTTGTGGAGGCATTACTCTATTTTCACATAATCTGCAGATATTTCATTGGAATGGGACCAAGCAAACAATCTAAGAGTTAATGATGATTCCAAATCATCCATCCACCCATTATCATTCACGCTTATCCCTAGTGGGGTGATGACGGGTGCTGGTGTTTATCTCCAGTGCATGTGGAGACAACACACATACACAGGGAGGACATGCAAAAGTCCATACAGAAAGAGCCTGGGCCGGGTTTCAAACCCAAGACCTTCTTGCTGCAAGGCGACAGTGCTACCAACTGCACCACAGTCCTGATTCCAAGTCACAAATACAGAAATTTGTAAATAAGAAAATGGCTAAATGTAGAGCAGAATAGCCAAAATCCAAACTAATAAATAGTAATAATACCTAAAGGGAACTAAGGAAGACCATTCTAATGTAACAGTAACATATTTGGACTGTGGCAGGAAGTAATCACACCAAGAACAAGAGCCAAGCAGAGGTTGGAAGGCAAAAAGTCAAGAGAATTTAAACTTTGGGACGTGGTGCTTTATCTTACATGAAGCAATCATCAAAAGATGGGCAGACTGTAGTTATAAAGTTCTGCATTGTAAGCAGCAATACTGAAATAGCCTGTGATGTTTCAGTTTATGCCTAACTCTCAGTAAACGGTTGAAACATACCACCAACAGCCTCAGCTATTGCTACAAGGCAGGATGGATCAGTGCTTTAATTTTTATGACTAATTCTGATCTTATGATATGGATGTGGCAGCTGAATTCAGAATCATCATTCATTGTCCAATGTTCCTATGTATTTATGAAAAGATTATGAAAATTGTGTAACTAAAAAGACGGGTAGAAGAAAAGACAAAGTCAAAGACAAAGCCTTGAAGGGACAAACAAATGAAGAGTTAAAACTGTGGCATGTAATTAGGTCTCAAAATTAAATAATTTCTTTTTCAAATAGCCTGAGGCAGAACTGGTAATAATTAAATTGTTTCCTATAATTCTATTAAAAGTTTAATATTGATAACAAACACCTCTTCCAGGAGTCCTGTAGCTGTCTTCAGTCTCCTGGGAAATCATGGTTATCATTGCAGATTCACTGATGTAGATCTAATGGAGTTCAGGAGTGGCAGGTGAAACAGGATCAAACTTTGATAAAGTTTGATCGGACTTATTCATTCCTGCTGACATTGACATTACACAAGCGTCATTTGCTAAATTATGATAATCTCTGATCACGTACTTGTACATGTACATATTCGTTCTTCAGTTTATTCAGAATACCTCTCTGTGTTTGGCTCCTCTTTAAAAAACACACCATGACAGAAGAAGCAGGCAGACCTGCAGCTTAAAGAGGAGTTTGAACATTTGAGGCACACTATCAAGGAATATATTGATGCAGTAGCTGCACCGTGCTCTGTAAGTGGCATCGGTCCAGACCCCTCTCCTCTTTAACCTGGGTAAAGTGGAGCTGTTGGAAGAGGAGGAGTGGGACCAACAAGCAGCGTTAACTCTAATGTCCAATAAGCCACTCCTGCCTCACCTACAGCTCCCATCCTTACACTCTAGCCCAGCCTCTGGACTTCCTGTTTCCACTATTTAACCTCCAGCTCCTGGGTCTCCTATCTCTGCTCCTCTGGCAGCCCAGCAGGCATCTAGGTGGGTCCCTCCGGCCGCATGGACGACCTCCAGACTTCCATTGCCGCTGGCCACTATACTCTCTGCGCCTTCACTGCCGGCCACCAGACTCTTCTCTTTATACACTTATAAACAGCTAACAGTGTGCAAGACCTCACCTCGCTCTGGCAGACCTCATCAATAAACAGATTATTAATGAAAAATATATGTAATTCAATAACTCAACTCATTAAAAAATATATACTGATTAATTCCACACAGACTGATAAAGCTTTTATTTCTGTTAATGATGATGATGATTTCTTGTTTACAGCTCACAGAAATGTAACATTTGAGATCGGAATTTTCTATCAGAAAGTGGGGTCAAATAAAAAGCTGTTCTAAACTTTCCAGGATCACAGAGTTTCCTTCCTGAAACTCCTGTTTTTGCTGCTTGATCAGAGTTAATACAGTATTTATGATAAATCAATAGTTATAATGCCAGTCATGTATTCAGTTTTAGTCCTTAATGGCTGGATGTCCACCACACATTTCTTGTAGTAATATATCAGTTTGTTGTATAAAGTTTGATATTGCCTAAATGGGTTATTTATTATTAGCATTTTTTTAATTTTATTTTTTAAAAACTTTTACTCTTTTAAAATGTCCGAATTTGCACAAGGCATACTTTTAACATATTGAATCCAATTTTATGATCAGTTAACTTCTCAGTACTTAAGCAGCCATTTTGTCAAATTCTTATTCATAAAATGGAAGGCTACTTTTTACTTTGACTTGAGTAAAAATATATTGATGTAGTGCTACTCTTACTTGAGAACATTTTTGGGCTACTCTGCCCATCTCTACCTATTATACAGCCCTTGTTGGTTATTAAATGCTGAGAATAAACCCAATATTCTGTCCTTCCTGTGCAGAATTTGCACTCACTATAGGTTTCCACGTATTTAAAAGAAATCTTTAATGTCACAACAGAAAGACCAAAGTCAGGGAGGAGCCAGCAGCAGGACGACGACGATGATGATGATGCAGGTAAGGAGAGGAAAGGAAATGTGTTGCAGGAGAAGCCAGGCAGGTATGAGGAGATTTCAAGATCACTCTCCTTCACACTCCAAAATATTTTTGTCTGTATTGTAGCTATTGCAGGCAACACACTGCTTTCTTAGCAAACAGTTATTTTTTCCTCACATCATTTTGCATTTAAAGAAATAAACTTCAGACAATGAAAACATTATTTTCTTAGATTTCTGCAATGTATTAGTTAAAGTTTATGCTAATCTGAGCATAATGACTCAGCATTTACATGTCTCTGTCTGTTTGCATCATTATTGTTTATTTTTTATTAATAACTACATTGTTATTTGAAAAGTTACATTAACATTTGTTTCTGTATTTCTATTAAAACAGCCTGTTTCCCCCCAGGATAAGCCATCGCCAGCCCGGATTCGTTCCTCTGGAAACGGCTCTGTTTGTCCATCAGTCCCTCTCAGTCCCAGCAGAGACGTTGAGAGGACTGCAGTCAGGTGTGAAAACCGCAGAGTGCCGGCCACGCCCATAAGTGGAGATTTGCTGAGGTGGAAACAGGCTCACACTCAACACACAACCCTACACGCGCACACACAGTCATGACAGGAACAAAATAGTGAAGCTATGTCCATGGAATATATAGATAAGTGTGCTTTTTGTATTGGAGGTGCAAAGAATTCCATTAGACAAAAGTATGTTTACCTTTACTGGCATTAATAATTTCACTTATTAATTCATACTTAGCGTTTTTTGGCATTAGAAATATTTCTACCTCACAATGTGAACAAATGAAGCTATGGCATAACTTCAGACCATATTTTGGAAATATGTAAACATCCTGTACTTCAGTTTTTACTCTTTCAAAGTTGAGTATTAATCATTTACTGAGACATTTTGTAAAATGAGCTAAAAAAGCTTCTACTTTTATGAGAATTATAAGAAAAAACACAGATGAGAAGAACATTTTCCCTGTGCAAATTATTGGCTAAATGTTGCCAGATCTTTCCTCACTCGTTATCTATTTTCTATGAGGGTCATAGTGCCTATTTCCCACAGTCAGTAGGCAAAAAAAATGCACCATTAAGATGTCATGAGATTCAGCACAGAGACAGGAAATGACCAATGACAGAAAATGACCAATGACGCACATACACTTAAAGATATTCTAAAGTCTTCCTTTAACCTGATGGAATATGCAAACTAAACACAGAAAAGCTCCAGAAACACAACTCAAACAACTTATCAGTTGTGCAATATTGCCATATTAAATAACATTTATCTCCCAAAATGAGTTTGAAATGTTGATTCATGTTTTATTTTATCACAAGTAGACTGCTGTAGTAGGCTGATCACTTGTTCTAAACAAAAAGGAACTGACCCGTCTACAGCTGATAGAAAAACTCTGCTGCTCAGATCCTGACATCTAGTAACAGAAGAGCCCACATTACCGCTGTCATTAAATCACTTCATAGGCTTCCTGTAGCATATTGTATAAATAATAAAATCTTGGTTTTGACATTCCAAGTGCAGCATTGAAACGGGTCCCTTCCTGCATCTGTGTAGTCTTCTTTGAGATCCACTGTGCAGAATCTGAACATTTAAGACCAGAAGAGACAGATCCTTCTAAGTTATCAGTCTAAGATTATGGAATGAACAACCACACTACTTGGAGTCATGGGTACTTTTTTTTTTTTTAAATCCAAAGACATTCATTTTTAAGTAATTTTTAAGCCTTTTGCTTTATGTCCCTCGGCTGCTATGATAAATGAAATGGTAAATGACCTGTACTTGTTTAGTGCCTTATGGAGTCCACAGGACTCCAATATGCTTTATACTACAATCAGTCATTCACCCATTCATGCACACATTTGCACACTGCGATTGGGGCTATGGTGGCAACAGCGGTAAGAGTTCTTGTCGATTTTCATTGTATGTTGTATTTATTAAATGTTCCTTCAAATGTATATTTTTACTATGAAACACTTTGTGACTATTGTCTGAGAAAAGTCCTATAGAAATAAAATTTACTTACTTAATAGGCCTGGATATTGGTTTTACCTAGAATTCTGCAGAAGGAATCTTAGAATCATAGTTTGCTTAAGATTGCCATCATCAAACTGACACTTTCTGCCATTCCTCTGAGGGAGAGGACAAGCAGCCCATGCTTAGATTTAGTTCAGAGCTGACTAAAGAAGCACCACCTCATCAACAATGGGAGCCCATGTGAGGCAAACAGATGAAGCTGTCTCCGCAACCTGATTCCCGTTCCAGAGTAAGGATGATGCCCTGCATCCAAACCACCGTGTGGTCACTATGGGTTGCACCAATAGTAGACTAGTCGACTCTTTGCTTTGCAATGCCTTTTTATGAGTCACCTCGACTTGTAACAGTCACACAACAAAACTGATTTTTCCAAGAAGATTGGAACCAGGTGAATTTGTCAAGTAGTTTGAACTGCAAAAATATAAAGTAATTGACCAAAGGGGTAATAAAAACTCCAGCGTAGAGTATGTCTGTCCAACTGATCAGCGTCACCCTGTTCCAACCAGAGAAGCAGAAGGTGTGTATGTTGAATTTAACTGTAATCTAAGATAATCCATTCATTTTAAGTTTAGTTTATGTTCTTGTCCTTAAAAATATGAAGTCATTCACCCCATAGTGCCCCCACACACACACACACACCCACACCCACACACTGCAAGTTGATTGTCAAGTGGGTAACTGTTCCCTGGTCCTCTATGGGCAAACACAGCAGAGGAACCAGGTGGCTGAGCATACCTTGTTCATCGCAGTTTTCGCAATAACATAGGATAAACAATTTAAGTATACTTAAAAAAGTAAGTATAAACAATAAGAAATAGGCATAACTGGAAACACTAAGAAGAACTGAATGAAAGTAAAACAGAAACAACTAGAAGTTTGTTCTAATCAGAATAACAAACTAATGCAGAATAATACAGAAACTAGAATCAAATCAAACTACAAAACAATCGAACCACCCGGATCCTGACAGACAGTCCTTTATTTATACCTCCATCTACTGTTTTTAAAAACTCAAGTCTTGTCAGGCAGCCATTTATAGACAATCACTGAGACTGAACTTTTTGGCTATTACTTTTCTGATGACCATGCCCCAACTTGGTCATTTTGATCTAAATTACTAGTGTTATTAAAAGGCAATAAGTAAGTATGAAATTATTTATAGATATTCATAGCAGACCAGACCTGTGCTGCTGCACAATGTGCTGATGCTCTGTATTATCTAAATTATTGTGTTTTAGGGTTAAGATTATTTACAACTAATATTTATTTGCAATTAAAGTCATTTGAATATAGAGGGCTTCTTGCCCATAGCTTCAAATTTCTAAAAGAATATGGTGGCAAAAAAAAGCTGGAATGAAAATTGCATTAGTAAGTTGAGGAGGACTGTATTAAAATGCAAATGTACAGCTGTTAATAGTTCTTCAAAAACCAATAATCCCCTACAGTCAGTCATGTGTCAAAATGGTTAATGGAAAAATATCCCAGAGGCACACAAGGTCCCTTTTCCATTCCACTTTTGATTAAAGCCGAAATTCTGTTCAGAGAAAAGTGTGGATTGGGTCAGGATCAGACTGTCAAAGATGGCTTAATGTGAGCAGTATACCAAAGTCATTGTTCTGATGCCCTGATTCTCAGACACACCCTCTCATGGGACAAGCCCTTATCATGACCAGAACGGTGACTGGCTGCATATCAGATCCACATTTATTACTTACCGTTTATTGTCTTGCTAACCTGTGCTGAGAGAATCAATAATGGGAAGGGGACCAATGCCACACTGATTTCTCAATTGGAGTCAACTATGCTCAAATCTGTATAAATCAATTTAAACAAATTAATTTGTGGAATTTTTTGATTAAATCATTCTGTTATTCTATCTTGAAATAATTTTGTAAGGTCTGCAATTACATCGGCAAGTAATGTTCAACTTGCAAAAGAGTAAAGCATCTGTCATATCTAATCAGCAACAGTCCAAATGTATGCAATGTTATTTTTAAGTCTGAATCAGAAGGATCTTAAGAAAGCAGTATCATGTAAAATTGACATTTTTGAGTTTTACCTCATATTATAATAACTAGCCTGCACATTCATGACTGTCTACTTTGTGGAGCAAAGCAGAGCTCAAGGCGAAGGATGTGAGCAGCATCCTCCGGGTAAGGGGCAGTTCACTTCAGGACAAATTGCAACCACTGATTGGTCAACTGCTGACAAAACCAGAGGACTGATTGATAGATCATATCATGTCAACTGACATCTGAATTAGGTCAATCACTTAATAGGGGTTAATATTTATGCCGACACCAGTTTTATGTTTCATATTTTTATCCAACTGTCATTAGTTTTGTAGAAATCTGTGGTACCTAGACATTAAAAGTGTTTTGTAAATTTGATTGTAAAAAAAAAAATGTTGATTGTGATTGATTTGCAAAATGAATAGAAAGCATCTGTTGTGTGTGGGGATGAGTGGGGCACTTTTAATATGAACTGTACTTATCCACACAAGTCAACAGGAAGTGCTTTAACTCTCCACTGAGCTTAACATGAAAGTACTGATTTTCTATCATTTATCAAGAAGGTAGCCTCATCATCACTGTTAATCAAGTAAACACTATCCATTTTCAAGGGGGTCATGTTGGACCCAAGAATATTCTTAATGAGACTGCTCTGAGGTCAAAATGTCTTGAATAGAATCAGCAAGAATCACTGAGTTAAGCATTTGGTTCTTTTCTGAATATAAACAACCTCTGCTGACTTGGTAAAAGTTCTCATTAAGGACCAACTTTTGTCAGTGGGTCTTGAGGATTAATGAGGACATCTATTAATGCACTCCTAGGGCCTGCAATAAACACACCAATCTGGTAGTCGTTTTAATTACTGATATGTTGTGAGCAGCAGATTTCTCTACCCAAGACACTCTAATACATTTAGAGCTGAAAACTGATTCTAACTGCAGAGTTGGATGATTTGATGGCAGGTGCCACTGGGTCTTGGAACAGACGCAATCAGCATCACATTTCAATCTTAACAAACCCCCAGGGACGGGGTTCTGTCTGTCCAACTTTATGGCAATTATTAGAATCTGTTTGATCACACACAGTGCTTGATCAGAGCATGCTCCTAAAATAATTGTAGTCATGCATGACTATCATTCTGGTGAAAGGTGGCACAGACTCATTATGCATATTGTTTATAAAAACATGTTAAATACGATGCGCAAAGCATGACTTATGGTTAAAGCACTTCTTTAATGATTTCTTTCAGATTATGTCAGGGAACATATTTTAATGAACTAATCTTAATTCAGTTTTCAGTTCTGCTTATATATAAAGTACCAATTCACAATGGTTTTCATCTTAAGCATTTTACAAGATAAACAGGTACATTTAACATCCAATTGTAAATGTGCTTATTTGTATAGCACATTTCAGAAATAAGGCTGTTTAAAGTGTTTTACACCATAAAAACATGAAACAGCAATAAATGCAAAATTTTGTCAAATGTCATCAAAATCATCAGGCAAATATATTGATCAAAGTACCAATCATCCCCTCCATGGGCTGCAATCTTGCCATGGTGGAGGGGTTTGAATATCCCAATGATCTTACTAGCTATGCTGTTAGAGGCTTCATGCTACTAGTAGGGTTACCCATAGCAAACAAGACTTAGGTGAGGGACCAGACAAATTGCAGTGGGAGGGGGCAAAGAGGTTGGGTGCAATGGGTTATGGGTGATGGCCAAAGGCATTGACCTTGGCGATCTGAACCTCGGCTACAGAAGCTGGCACTTGGGATGTGGAATTTCACCGCTTTGGTAGGGAAGAAGCCTGAGCCAGTGTGTGAAGTTGAGATGTTCCAGCGAGAAACTGTTGGATTCACCTCAATGGACATCTCTGGCTCAGGAACTAGTACCTGTCAGAGGGGATGGACTCTCTATCACTTTGGAGTTGCCCCTGGTGAAAGGCACTAAGCAGGAGTGGACATATCCCCCATCTCGGTGCTCATGCGTTGGGGTTCACCCCTCTGACTATGTGTTGGAGGGCAGGTTTTGACTGTCACTTGTGCTTTTGAGACAAGCAGCAGTTCAGATCATTGTGGGGGGGTACCTACAGAATGAACCTCCTAAGGACTGTCTTGTTCAGCTGGGGGACTTCAATGTTCATGTGAGCAATGACAGCCTCACTGATCTGAACCTGAGTGGTGTTCTGTTGTTGACTTCAGTGCTCATCACGAAGTGCTCAACATAAATCACCTACACCCAGAAAAATTGTTTTATAATTTTTATAATGTACTTATTTAGTGCAATATAAGTGTACACAGACTCACAAAAATAAATAAAAGACACTTGTAACTAGCTCTTTGTAACTAGTTCTATTACTAAATATACAACAACTACCTCCTAATAACAAAGTATCAAAGTCCTCTTGTATCTTACAGTGAATTTGTGTACAAACCACCATGTATCTCCAAAATGCAACCAACAGCACAGAATATGGAAAGATTCATCCATTCTTCTGTATGTAGCCTGTCTGATTTCTGATATTATTTACATGCTAAAATACTCTGATCATCACAAATAGAAAGTACAACTTAATCTACAGAACTTTATAAGAGGTATTTTTAGTAACATATGAAGTGTAATGTCACTTAACTCATTTGGCTTTATTTATGTATTTAAATTACATGTTTAACTGACAGAGGTAACTTGTCTACTGTCTTTGCAATGAGAAAAAGAATCCATCAAGGATTATAAGAGTAAATGTTACTAATTATATGAAAGAGCTTACATTTGAAATTATTATTATTATTCATGATTATTATTCTATGAAAGCTATATTTCAAACATTCTCCTGATGGCTGATGGGAGTCACAGAAGATGTAGCAGGGGAGGGTATGCCATTGATTGGTTGCTCTGCTTAGACAAAGTTGAGGCAAGTAAAGTTAGAACTTTTGTATTTGAGGTCAACCTGTCTCCCTACCCCCTCACCCCACACCACAGCCCCTCCCCGCATTTAAAGTCAAATGATTTATTTTAAAGTTAAAATGTAAATTACTTGCTGAGATATTTTAAGTCATGCGCGTGCTTAGTTTTAACTTGTTTAATGAACAGGGATAGAGGCATTTTCAGGGCTCACCAAGATCTTCAGGCCCAGGATGATGATGACTGGTTTATATGCTGGTTTAGACTCACTAGAGCATTGATTTCTTTGTGTTAAACTGGGTCCGGTATAGGAGAGACTGACGCGCCAGAACCAAACGATCCTGTTCAATTATAGGTCTTCACCACTCTGGAGTTCTAGGCAACCGGTTCCTACCAGCACAAATTATCAGACAGGTATGTGTTTGAATTAATAAAAAAATAATTAACTCTCTGCCTGAAGCCACATTAAAGAACCAAATATGTATGCAAACTTATCCATATGTCTGGGATATTAGCCAGCAGTAAATGCAATAATGCCTGCCATCTGGGATGATATTGTTAACATTACCAGTAAATGCATCAAATTTAGCCTGAGAAGTCAGAATGTTAGAGAGCAGGCTAACATTAAAAGGCAGTTTTACGCACAAGTCATATATGACTTCAACTTGATAAATTTAGTGACTTAATTGGTGACTCCTTCATCCTGATGCAAATTGGTGTAGGGAAGAGACAGCAGGCAGGTGCTAAAGGTGATAGCACTTTCATCAACTTCTTGGTGAGTTGATGAAAAATTAGTTTGTGGAATTTTAACTATTAGGGCCTGATGTACTGATGCATTATCCTGCTATAACCTGCAAGGAACAGTGGCTAACCCCTCCCACCTCCACCCCACCCCAGGCTCTGGCTCCAAACACCATTTCCAAACCCCACTGATGCAGAGGAAGTGCACCTTAATATCGTTCACACATAAAATGCCAGTAGCATTGTACAAACTTCATTTCATGTCACTGTGACAACTAAAAATTCTGTTTTCACTACTTTCCAACTTACTAACATTACCTTCTGCCCCTGTGAAAATGTATTATTTTTGTCTCTTTTTTCAGTGTATTCGCCACTGTTAATCATGAAACTGCATTGATCAACTGGCTCATTTAAATACACCGTAACATTCATGAGGTAGTTTTCATTGGTCATTTATGGTTGAATGTGCTGCAATGTACTAGAGGACCTGTCCAGGGTGATGCCGCCTCTCACTAGAGTTTTGGTTAGGGATAAGCATGTTAGATAATGGATGGATGGTTGAAATTCTGTGTATTAAGGGCCATATCTGAGACAGGACCTTATGCACAAACTTTTAGATTTAGCTATGATCTATAAAGGAAAATTGCTTGCCTGTGTGCATGCACATGGTTTCTAAATTAGATTATTATTTTATTTTATTTTTGGTGTACAATATTTTTGCCTTTTGGGCATACATATACGGTTAGTGTGAATCCAATGCAGTCCTTTATATATAAGACCCCTGAACATTAGCAGATTTTTAAATTTAAATGTTGTTATTATAGCAACAGTGACTTAAAAAATTTAACTACACGAACATCCAATTCATAAAAGCTTACCATGTTTTTATTCATCCCACACCCCAAGAAAGAAAATAATTCTGAGAATAGTTTTATTATATTTAGTCAGTTTTACAATTTGTGTACAGAATTGTTGTTTTCATGAAACTCACATCTAGGGCATCAACATCATTGTATCTGATAGAGGAACCAAGAACAAGCATTATAATGGGGTGAACAAGAGCAGGAAGGGGTAAACACACAGCTCATGTGGGGACGTGTACAGAAGCAGCAGAATTTGGATAAACTATGTACAGTACAAATCATTCATACAAATTAGGCTCTAAGATATAGATTTTAGTACATTACAGTTGATATATTAATTCAGACTGAGGAAGCTCAACCCACCATCCATCCCTTTCGTGAATGATCATTCAGTCAGTCAATGACAACATTCAGTAAGTCAGCCAGTCATCCACTAAACACAACATCCTGGCTTCACTCAAAAGCATACTGAGGACAACTGAGGATTGACATTAGTAGCATACAATTCAACTGGACTTGAGTGAAGGAGTTTGCTTAGTCCCGGTTCACCCTGTTGGCAGGAAAGACCATCTTACATTTCTAAAACCACCAAACTCACATTTAATTTGTCATTAACTGTTTTGCAGTTTCAGTAATATCAACTGTAGAGTATCCTTTATTGTTTCAGAATGACTTAATTAAATTTGCTTTCCAGTTATGTAAGAACAAAGAGGAGCTTAAAAGTGCACTGCAGAGGCAATAATTTCAGATCCTGCTGGCCAGAGAGTTAATCCATTGTGAAAAGTGAAAAAAAAACAATATGAAAATATGATAAATTTAGGGTTAATAAATAAACACAGTGAACAAGTAGGATAAAGTTTAACAGTGACAGTTACAGCCCCAACTGGACCAATAAGCCTCTCCATTATAACCCAGGCTGAGGAGATACATAACATAATTCAAAGGGGAAATTCTAACAGCAAACAATCAGTTTTCACACAGTTTTTCCAGGTACATTTTAAGCATCTTACAGTTCTATATATCTAGGTTTGACATTTTCAAATGATATGCTCCTTCTAAACAATTTTAATAATAAATGAAGAAAAACAAAATTATACAGAATGGTGCAGACATGTTGTGGGATGTTATGGTGAACATACAGATTTCTCTGAAATGGGAAGAGTCCCCAGTTTTTCTTCCAATCATCTATTGAATTGCCTGTGTTGCATTTGACAATGTCAGCCAGAGGGGAAGTAGGGAGTGTCACTGTGGTAGTTGTAGTCTGGGCACACCTTCTGCACCAGTTTGTAGTCAGTGCTGTAGAAGGAAATGAAGATGCAGATAACCTTGAAAGGTTTGGAGCAGAGCCAGGAAACATGGCTCTGGGTTTGCTCCTGGTAGCAGGTCTTAGATGGATCGAAGTTGCAGAGCGTATTCTTTGCACCCTTTTCCACCTTCTCGTATTCTATTCGGCAGTTGAAAGACTTGGAGTCCTTTGCATCAATGACCGACTGCTGTGCTGCCACATCAAACTCCACTATCTTTGTTGGAGGGACCAAGCTGACCGATACATTCCCCTGGCCAGTTGAGTTGTGGCGGAAGTACACACTGAAGGTACCATTGCCATGATCCACAATTTTCCCAGTAATAAGAAGGTTGAGTTTCACTGTCTTTATGTTGGAATGGAAATCCCCCCAGCCAAACATCTTCTTGAACTTTCCTGTCTTAACCATGGGCCGCCGTTTAGCTCGAGGCCTCGAGTCCTGCAGGTCTGTGGAGTTTCTCAGCCAATCCCATAGGTCTTGATCTGAGTAGGGCTCTGGGGTGTTATAGTGAAGGTCCAAAGCAGTACTGTTCTTGTTGCCATGTAGAGTCTGTGACAAGAGCCTGCTGATGGACATTTCCTTCCCATTTTCTGTCCATATATGCTTTGGCATGGACTTGGGGTGTCCTGTCTTTACAATGTCTGACCTTGAGGCTTGGACACTTGTAATCTGGGAAAGAGAGTAAAATATATTTGTTAGCCAGTGTTAGATGAGTGCCCTGGACACATGTATAAACTACATTGGCTGACTAAAAGGTAAAGTCAAGGTCACATGAAGTCATATATGAAATTTCTTCATTGATGATAATGGACTTTTTTTTCTCAAGTAATATAGAATGTAAATTTTTCATATGTTCTGTTTTTCCTATATCTGAAATGAAATGCCCAATACATTCAAAGAGAGAAAAATTACATTTAGGGATTATATTTGTGACGTTTCAGTTATTTCCTGGGGAAAGAAATGCTATGTTCAAATTCTGATAAATAAAAGCCAAAAATAAAAGAATAAAAACAGTTCCAACTTAAAATTTTTATGAGACCAATTTTTAAAGTAGGAGCAATGTAGCAAACAATATGCAGTGTTTGCTGTATTTTGAGCTACAAAGTGTCACAAAAGGCTCAGCACATTATGCTAACATCAGAACATGGAAGCTTCAGCAGAAACAATTAGTCTCACTTTAACATTAACAGTAGGTATGTCTACGTCTCATGGATCTTTGGTTAAAACATCATTGTTCTTTGTTCACTGAGGTTACACACAGTGAATAGAGTATTTTCACTCATACCTGATGCTTCATAATCTGAATACTCAAGAAAAGTAACAGATGATGTAAAGCACTGTAATATTACTTTTCCATGTCCCAGTAAATGTCCCATTCACTGATAGGATGTGAGATTGTTGAATCCATTTTTTTCAATGTGATTCAATTCAGTTCAGTTTATTTACATACCACTGATTCAAAAGGCCATAAATAAATACACTTTGGCATGGCCTTGTTTTATTTTATTTTTTTAGCAAAAAATTATAATTTTATAATATCATGCATGCATTAAATTGACCCTAGTTATCAAGCAACACAGTGCTGCTCCCTTTATTATTCAATTGGTTAATTTTTTTTATTAGGAATCCCAGCAGATTGTGCTTGCAGCGCAATGTGCTGCAGGTCACAGCACATTGCGCTGTGACTTGCAGCACGTTGCACATAGCAAGAGAAAAACTCTCCATTGACAGGAAGACACCTCCAGCAGAACCTGGCTCAGCGCAAGAGACCATCTGCCTCGATCGACTGGAGTTTGAGAAGACAGAGCCGATATACACAAAAAAGAAACACAAGCATTGATGTAGGAGTTCTATAAATATTAGAGAAAACTAAGAAGTTAATGGTAGTGATACCTGCTTTAGGAGAGAAACAACTTAATAGAAGCCTGATATAAAGTAATAAGTGCTTCACTGGTAAAATGCAATATTGCTTTCACACCTCTCTATGTTGGTTGGAGAGAACAAAGTTAAAATTTGAAATAAGATCAAATATAATACTTAATTGGAATGAAGGAGGAGAATGTGGCAGAGCAGGGAGAAGGACAGTTTGTCCTCCAGAACTTTGCTGTGGCAAACCTCTGAGGCTTTATTTACATTTCTTAAGGTATTTGTAGAAGATGGAAATTTATTACGTTGGCTATTACTACTTAGCTATCTAAATATAGACTACACAATTTTCAAAAAACAAAAAAATTTCAATGTCTCATGCAATGACTAAATATTTAAATATGAAATCTTTCCTGTAAATTTGTGTTATCTGTGATTTACCGCTTTGTTATTCCATGTTAAAGGATGTTCCAGATGTTAATCTGAATGGGAAAACTGAAATGGAGCTATTCTCATTACACTGTAAGACAAGTGCTGATGTTGATGCTTAAGCATTTTACTATTAACATAAAGTATTATTATTATTATTATTATTATTATTATTATTATTAATAATCTTAAATCCAGTTTTTGATTTGTTTCAAAGGATACATTGATTAGAAATTGTTGAAAACCCTCTTTATTAGGATTATTTGTATCTAGAAGAGAAAAGTTCACATTTTTGATGAAGAATAACGTGATACAATTAATTTCGTGGTTTATATTAACTCTCTCATTTACAACTTTCGTGAAACCTATTTTATTAAACCACAGAACACATAACACTGAAACAGCTCATCTTTCAGGCTCAGCAATGCTCTGACAGTGTGAGGCAGAAGCAGCCTCAGCTATTTTCTTTTCAAACAGACAAAATGCCTTCTTATACTCAACACTCCTGCATGGTGAGGAATTTCATTTAAATGGATTTATAACTGGTCCTTCTAGGAATATGATCTGTAAAGTTGTGATGTCCTTCAGCAAAGTCTCTAGAATGTATTACCAATCAATACATAAAAGGAAAGAATAAAGAAACTGATACAAGCAAGCAGTGCAACTGAATTACAGTTTTTTATCCTGTCACGACAATTGAACATAAATAATAAACTAAAAATAGGAATAACGCAACACAGTCTTTAGGGGGACATATATGTTTTAACAACTGTGACAGGAAAATGGGTAAAAATGAAGTATTTAATGTGGATGTTGGAAGGACAGGTGGACATGCCTCTAGGGTCATCAAAGTTTTACTGCATGTCTACTGCTGCAATTCTTTGAAGTTTTTAGTGCATCTGGTGTCACATTTTCAGATTTCGAACATTTGGTGTACAGCAGCCTAAAGCTGCTAGAGTCGTAAAATCTAAACTTTTGCAGCATTGACCAGTCAGACAGACTTTGTTTGTGGCATTGAGGCCCGTAGTTGGTGTCCTGGCAGGAGATGCAGGCAACACTGGGGGTCAGCAGGTCATGTAAATGGGCTTGAGTGAGACAAAAATAGTGCTGAGGTGACCCTGGTCAGCACACAGCTCCTGGACTAGGTGATGAACCTCATCAAACTAAGAACGCCTCTGAACTATTTGGTGAATTTCAAACACATCCTTCTAGTAGCAGCTGGATCCCTGCCTAATCTGGAGCCACACTTTTGTAGGTTAGGGCTTGAATATCTTTCACAAGGCACTTTAACCCAACGATGGTCATCTTCATCCCATTCATCTTGGCTCGATGGAGAATACAATCAATATTCTGCCTTCTATAACCGTCTCATATGATTTAACAAGGAATCATTCCAGTTATTATCACAGTTTGATTTAATATTATATTTCTGTGAAAGAAAACAAGAATGATTATCATTTTGAGTATTTGCAATCAAAATCATCATTGCTCATCAAATGAGAAATGATGAAACAGAAATTACTTTTGTCTTTTGTCCATATGCAATGATTCAAAGTGCATATACTTTATTTTTAAATCATTTTAATCAACAATTTTAAAAATGTGTTGTCCTACTTTGTATCAACACAGTCCAGACATCAGACTATACAAATATTCCCAGTGCCACCTCACATACCAAAGACAGGATGCCAATTATTTTGTTTTTACTCAAATACATTGTATTTATGAAGAATGTCTTTCAAAGGCTTTATTTAATCAATGAATTAATTAATTACTTAATCAATCAAAGTTTATTTGTATAGCAAATGTCAGAAATAAGGGAATTCAAAGTGCTTTACATCGTAAAAATCCAAAGTCACAGATGACACCTCACAGTCAACAATTGTGAAAAGCTGTAAACATTACATTGTGCCAAGTGCCATCATGACACATCACACTGTTGGTCAGTGTTTCAGTTATAATGGCTCAAAAGCAACTCTAACTCTGTGGGGTTTTAGTCTAGTTTGTTCCATTCATCTCACATGTTGACTTTCAATGTTAATATGTAAGATGTAAATAAATATATTGGGGATTTTTTCACATTAGATGTGAAGATAGTGGGGTAAAGTCCCCCACTATAAAAACCTTAACACTATCCAGAATTATTCCTGATATCTGATCTAAGAGATCTATGCATCAGTAGATGCACAGTTTTTGTTAATTGCTGCTAGTTTGAAGGAGCTGAGTGGGACAATGTGTGTGAATTGGTGTGTGAGGGCGGGGGTGTGCGTGTGGTGTGCGTGTGTGTGAAGGGTTTCTCTGTAATGTGGAAGGTTGACTTGGAAACTGCAGCTCTGAGATGGAGCTACACATGTTTAAGTGCCCTGTGGTTCCCTCAAGTGTTTTACAAACCCACATAGTTTGTAAAACCAGGAACTTCTTAAAATTCCTATTCCTGCCCTCTTGTTAAACTGTGAGGTCTAGAAAATATCAACACAGAATGCTATCTCTCATATCCACATATTTGTTAAAAGTATTGCATTTCCCCCCTTGGCAGAGCAGTCATCCTCTCTCTACCAAAGTCAATTAAAATAGTTTTGAACTCCCTGTAAAGTCTTTGGGATACATGCTTGACATGCTTATGACACATAATTGTGGTTAAACAATTGCATTTCAATATTTTTTATGTGGGTCAGTCTTAAAGTAAACAAAGTGTCCATTTATTTTAAGTATTTAGTACAATAATCTAGAATGTGAGGGCCTGTTTGGTGCAGCAATCTCATTCTTGAGCTGACAGATTGTTTTCTTTACCTCACATAATCAGCATGTAAGGATTTCCTAATTATTAATCGCCCAAGTTGTACGGAAAACAAGCCTGTTTGCTGCCTAATTACCATAGCAACAGGCTCCACAACCAGTGAAAATAAGGTTGGTGAAATGTAACATCCATAGTGAGTAAATTATTCCAAGATAACTCATTTAGAAATTATATGATGCTGCATTATTACAATACTGATTGTTGGCCACAAACTTTTTTCTGTTTCGTCAGTGAATGATGGTGTTTATCAGCATTATTCTGTCATCTCAATAAACAGCCATATACAGGCAACTCAAGAGGGAAAGATGGCTGCAGATATGAGTCTAAAAAACATGCTGAGAAATGACAACGCAGTACAGTTGTATTTATCATGAGAGGTTTTTGAAAGAGACTTGGGCTCAGAGTCTCTACATTAGGTTTGTAAATGGCCCCAAAGTTTTGTTTAGATGATTCAAATGTATTGCTTGTCAACAATCACATACAAGAAACATCTAATACAGTTTTTCAGATTGTATTTCTTCATTGGTTAGGCAGCACACGTTTATGTAGCAGTTAAAGAAAAGCTAAGGAATTATTTCTATGGACGTTAGTTTCCCCCTTTTCAAATTTACTTTGGCTTTGCTTTATAAGATAATTTTGTTCAGATCAGATGAAACAATAATTTTGAGGAGGAATGAAAAACTCTTCATATAAAATAAAAAATTTTACTATCTTCCTGTGTCTGTTCTTGCTCCTGGGATCTAACACTAGATGGAGCTAAAATGATTTTTATCCTGCAGATGATGTTACTAAAATCTTTGAAAACTGCAGTGCTGTGATTAATAAACTTCTGATGCAGATAATGTGATTCCTGTCAGAATTCCCTTTAAAATGGATGATCTTATTCTGCTAGTTTACAACTCAATGCATTTTTAGGTTCTTCTCCTTACAGCATTAAAATTGTTTCTATTGTCTTGGAACCATCTCTCCCTGAAAACCTTAACAACAAAGATTGATGCAAAGTTTCCTAAAACAGTTTTCTGGTGTGGTGATGACAACCTGATGTCATGACAAGAGGAAACTCCTGTAAGCTGTCTAGTGGGCAGACACAATCACCATCAAAAGAAAAGGCTGATGAACTTGTTTTTAGATTTGGTTATTCATCAAACAAAAATACTTTTTCTACTTCTAACAATTTTGTTCTGATTCTTAGTGAGGAACCCAGCTGGACAGTTCCAGGTGAAAAACATTTGACCTTTACAGGGTGACCTTCCCAGATATGGGCAGAGACATCCCAGATATTTTAGTACTTGAGTATGATTTCAAGTAGGCTTGATCCTTTGCTGAACTCTCCTGCACAGTCAAAGCAACTAGCATAACTCTGACATATGCTGCCATGTGAAGTCCCAAGACAAAATTTATATCTTTGATTGAACCTCTCTTAAAATGAAGGGGAAAAACATCTTTATAAAGCTGACTGGCATGAATATTTTATCTGGGCTCCATTCTCTCCATATTTCAACCAGAAGAAGTTATCCTTTGTATTGCATTAAGAGTTTCTCTCTTTGAGCTGCTGCAGGCTGTAGATTGATCCGGGACTTGGTCTAATAAAACTGCCCTCCAATCACAGTAAAGCCTAGAAATTTTTACACGGCTCACAGATTTATGACTTTCATTCAACCACCATGTTTATATCTGGTTACAAATGAGGTGAGTATCTATACAAAAACTGTAACACAATATAAAAGAAATAGAATTTAAAAAATGATGTCCTGCTTATTTATGTTATAATTTTTAAAAAGTTATTTATTTATTTGAAAATAAATACTCTCCTTTAGAAGCTACAGCAATAAAAAAATTTATAATTGCAGAGCAGCTCTTTCATGTTTCCATTGGTATTTTCAGTATTTGTTTTTGGTGATGATCTCCAAATCTTGGAAGCCCTGCAGGCCATCACCGAATCTCTGGTTCCCTTCTCAGATTATCTACCAGACACACGTCAGAGACACACGCTGAGACTCCAACTCTACATGCCTGCTTTTCTGTGTCACCTTCTCTTTCCAACTGTTCTATAAGGACAATGTTCAGGTAAAATGTGCCAGTGCTGTCAAGAAAAAGTGTTGAAGGGTGAATTTTTCTGGCAAACATTTAGATGCTGAGAAATGATTACATTATTAATCTTGATGAATATGATTTTTATTTATAATTAAAGTGCTACAAAGGTCTTTCTAAAACAAAGACACACAGAACATGTACTGGATCAGGAAATAAATCTAAACATGTAGAAAGAAACTGATGAAATGCAAGTTGTAAATTAGAAGAGTAATTTTACTTGTGTAAAACACTTGTGTTCACACATATTAGAAGCTTTGATGGGTTTTCTGCTCTGCTACACTGAACAGCACGTTCTACATTACCAAACCATCCAGAGGTTTTCTTCATTCCCAGTGTACACATCTTATAAAGTGCTCCTCTGAAAGAATAAGCCATTACGTTCAGTCGCTAACAGCTATTAACACCCACACTAGGCAGTATAAGTTAACTATTGGTGCTTAGCGACACACTGCTGCTGGAGGCTGCCAAATGGCTGAGTTCTGTGAGGAGTTTCTTAGACACATCATTAGGAAAGGATTTCCTGTTCAGTGTGGATAGAAATAAGACTCTGAACTTTCTACCCATTACATCATCCCTTCATTAAAAACACACAGATTCAAAACAGAAGTTATAAATGCATCTTAAATAAATATACAGAAAATAAATGATCCACATCCCCCCCCCCCTCCAAAAAAAAAAAATTCAGTTACTGTATAAAAGTGTGTCAAATATCTGACATTTTAGGTATTTTGAGATATTGATGGGATCCTGAGTTGTTTTGATTTTGTTTATTATTTTGTTCCTTAGTTTCTTTCTTTCTTCAATCAGTCTTGTTTCTGTTTTATTTTAGTTCAGTCCTTCTTAGTGATTCTAGTTTACTTCTTGTCTGTAGTCATTCTTTGTTACTCTAGTTTAATTATGTTTCTTACATCTAATTATATAAGTAACATAAGTGACTTATGTTACTTATATAACCTAACCTAACTTATATAACCTACATAAGTTTTTTTTCCAAATGCAAAAGTCCCTTTAGTTTCCATCCAGCCATAGTTTGTAGTCACCATGCAGGTGGGGGGCTGCTAATGCTTTTTTCCAGCAGTCGTTGGGCCAGAGGCAGGGAGATACCTGGGAAAGTTTCTATTCTTTTGGAAGGCAACACAGAGAGAAATTCAATTAAATTAATTTATTTATTCTGTTTATTTATACAGTGCCACTTCACAACAACTGTTGTCTCAGGGCACTTTATAAAAAATCATTTCAATACAATCATCCATACATTCTAATTGATTCTAGTTTTCAAACGGTGCAGGTTTCTCAGTTAATTATTCAAAAAGATTTTTTTTAAAATCTCTCTAACCAAACTCAGCAGATTGCATGGAGTCATTGACTTGCAGCATTCTTTCCTCCTGGACCAGTACATAGCGCTTGCATTGCTGTTTACTTTGCAGCAATCCCTCCGTCCGAGCATGCATGTAGCAACAATACTGACAAAATACATACGCACACAGTCAATTTAAAATAGTAAAATGAAAGAACTTAAAAAAATAAAATGATAGGTTTTTCAGAGTGATTTGAATATATTTATGAAGTTAATATTATGGACATTGACCCCCATGGCAGTCAGACATAACTGGGGTAATGTAACTGTGCAGGTGAGACAGTGGGAGACGAAGAGGATGTGCTGACACAAATGGTAGGTTGTTACCATTTTAATTATTACATCCTGAGTTGATTTCCCACCTGCTATGCTTCATGAAAATGATCTGAAAGCATTAAGTAAGACTGATAGATAATTGTTGTGTTTTTTATTCTATGTTTATGGCATAACATTTGAAATTACATAGAAAGAAAAATTAATCAAAATCGGTGTTTAAGATTTTATTTCATGTTCAAATTTCTAACAGGAAAATCAAGCTAGCCAAGTCTGATTGATGTCCTTTTACAAAAGGTTGAGTGTAATTAGACATGCGCCTCTGCATGCTCATGAATATCTGATTAGCACTGGTCTTGTGAGTGACTGATTACAACTGTGGAGCCACATGTAAGTGCACTGACTCAATTATAAAGTGATTCATATAATTTTTGAGTTTATTTAATTTTGACTTTTTGTGTAACTTTAATTAAGTCAAGAGAATTATGAAGACAACAATGAATCCAGCGTACAAATTCCTCATCTAGCTTGAATTCCAAAAATAAAAGTAAAAATGACAATATAGAAACATAATTATCAAAAAAGGTACGGCCTCTTTTATTTTTGCTGCTTTTGAACATATTTCTGGTCAGTTGTTGGAATAATTTAAGTTTAAACTTAAGTGTACAACAATGCAAATAATTCCAGACTCTCAATATTAAAAAGAATGTGGCAGAAATGTAAGACAACTGCAGTAATCTTCCTATTTTGTTAGGAAATGATTGCTTCTATCATTCCATTGCTGAAGTCTTTTCCTCTTGGCTTTGTGGTTACAGATGAATTGCTAAGGCTCCTTCAGAAGAGACAACTCCATCTTTTCATCAGTTCATCCACAGCATTTGATTTGCAGCAAAGTGCGCTAGTCCACTTAACTACAGTTTTTTTTTTTTTTTAAATAAAATTTGACATTAATTTTGTTTTGTGTTTCAGCACACTTAGTTTTAGAACCTGGCTAGTATCAGACCATTACTACTAAACTATGATATATGATGTCCCATGCTTGTAACACAAATCTAGAAAAGCAGAACTACAACCCGCTATGAACAAATAGAAGGGATCTATTTTTGTCCTGTGTTCTAATCTGTGGGGAAAACAAAAGAGACAGAAGATAGTTTTACAAGCCAAAGGGAGAAGTTTAGTGAAACAACAAAACAAACCAAGCACAGTAAACGTAATCCAAAACAAAAGTCAAATGTCTCTGCACTGAGCAGCTTTCCACCAAGCTAGAAAATAAAGAATGCTCAGTTTCTTAATAAACCTTTTGTGTGTATTCATATGCACAATAACATGCACATGGTAATTTTATTTTTCACATTTACATTTCAGATTTTCTATGAGCTTCACACTCTGCTTTAATGTGTGAACCTTCAATAATGATAAAATGTAATTATAAAATATACACCCAAAGCGTTGTTTCTTTAACTCCCTTTGTTAAATAAAAGCATCAATTTATGTCATATTGAATTCTTAGATGTCAGTGTTACTATTGTTACCACACTTATCTAAGTTTACAATCAGAATTGGAAGTTTCATAAATGAAATTCAGAACATAATTCATCCCGAGGTGTAATAAATCAAAGCTGGCTTTATTTTGTCAGCACACAGATGGTCCAAACACACAACCCACCTCAATTAAGACTTGAAGATTGGAGCTAAAAGGCAGAAGTGTTTGGAGAGGAAACAGGGCACCTGTTCGCCTGTCATATCCACAGCTCTTCTGATCAGTGACTGGGAGCTTCCCTCTGAGCTGTTTCAATGCTGAATTAATGATGGCAAACAAAGCTAAAGCCTCCTCAAAGCCCCTTGGTGGGTTCATTCTCTTTCCACTTTGGTCCCTCTCAACTAATCTTCAGTGTCACACTTAATGAGATTTTCAGTTTGTAAAGTAAGTGGAGCAATAACTCCCCAAGCACAGCCTGCCATCTCTGTTCCCACCATCTAGTCAAATGCTTTTAACCAAGCCACCTTCGTCTATTCCTACTTACACTGAAGCATGCTTTATAAATTATTACTCTAAAACACTTTCTATGACAAAAATGGAGTTGGGCCCATTTGGAGCTTCTGTTGCGTGTTGCACGTTATCAGTAATCAGTCGGAGCAGATCCCCAAGGTGTTGAAGTCTTTAAAAATTATGAAAATTAGCTTAATGTGCACTCCAACATTACTGTGGTGCTAAAAATACACTCAGAATTAACTCTGCTGCCATCTGCCAAGAGTGTTTTATTTCATATAATTACTGTTTTGATTGTTGTAATGCTGAAAATGATCTCTCAGGCAGTTGAGATAATCTATTAGAAAACAACACATCACCATTAACATGTCTGTGAAACAAGCCACAGTCACTGCAGCAAGGCCTGATTCTAAAACTCTGTTTTTCTATCATTGTGAACCCAATATCTTTATTAATTCATCTGGATGTGGGGGTGAGTGGGTGTGTGCGTAGGCGCGCGGGTGTGCATGTGTGTGTGTGTGTGTGTGTTTCCCTCACTATCTCACCACCACATGCTAAACTGATCCCAGATCATCCATTTGGGATAATCTAAGAAAAAGAATTATTTCAATAGCGAACGTGTCAGCAGCTTTCTGACATCATAACCCATTTAAACCCACATTTTTTCCAGACATGAAAATATTAAAATCAGATGTCATTGATAGCCCTTTGAACTAGTCAAGGGGAAATAATTTAAAAAATTGTGGAAACATATATGAAAAAGTGTGTTTTATGATCGGTCACAATTGTGACCAGTGGGATAATATGGTGTTCTTACTAAGATGAGCTAAAAGTGCTTTTTCCAAATAGAAAAGATCATAAAAGGTGAACATTGTTTCTTTATTTGAGTATATTTGTCACAGAATTGTTTTAGTGCAACATTTGCTTTGTAAAGTACAAATTTGACTATCTGTATATTCTAAACCAAGGTAAATTTGAGTGCTTGAGTGTTTATGCATAATAATATTGAACTTCAGTCTGTTGTAGTGTTATGTTATCACGTTAACATATCATAAAGACAACATCTATAGTAGAGGCCTTAATTTATATTACTGAAAATCATGAACATCTGTTGGTCACACTGTCATGCAGTAATAAATTTAGTCCAGGTGTCTTCAACTCCAGGGATTGAGAGTCAGTGTCAAGCAACTTTTCCATCCGTCTCTGCTTCAATACACCTGAATCAGGTGATTAGCAGGACTCTGAAGAACTGGACTGCATACTGAGGAGATGATCCATTTGATTCAGGTGTGCTGGACCAGGGACACACCTGAAAGTTACAGTATACCGGACCCCAAGGCCTGGAATCAAAAGCTAGTTAGAAGGCTCCTTCTCACCATTTGGTGACTTTGGTGTTCTTCAATTTTAGGTTATTTTATCCCCTCCTTACTTTCCATGAACTTTATTGAAGCACTCAATGTGCAATTAAGCTATGACGTTCTCTCAGGCATGTGCGGTGCAAAAGCAACATCTCTGGAAACAATTCTTGCATTGAATGACCAGTAAGTGTCTTGGTCACATCTTAAAGAGAAGTGTCCATTTGAGATCTATTCCCATGACATACTGACTTTGTGCCAAACCTTTGCATAAGATAATAAGCCACAACCCGTGAGAAGGTCAGCAAACCAGTCGTCCCTCCTATGACACATTTATAAAATACTATCTTAAAGGTAAATGACCTGTACTTGTATAGTTCTTTATCAAGTCCAAATGACCTGAACGTGCTTTTCACCACATTTAGTCAGTCACCCATTCACACACATTCACGCACTGATAGCAGTTAGCTGCTGTATTGTAGCTACAGCTTCCCTGGCACAGTTTGACAGAAGTAAGATAGTCATACACTGGCACCACCGGGTCCTTTAACTACCACTAGCAGGCATAGCGGGTGGATTGTTCTCTTGATCAAGGTCACAACGACTGACACAGACAAAGTGGGAGTTCCAGTAGGCAACCCATAAGTTACAAGATAAACTCCAACCTCCTAAGCAACAGTCATCCTACTTACAGGTGCACTTTTGAGATGGACCACCACCACTTCTTGAACCTGATCATGATTCTGTACCTTGAGGGGTTTTGGTCATGAAGGTCTACACCTCTCATGATCTATTTGATCTATTTGACATCAGTCTCTGTGTAGTTCTTTCTCATCTTTGTTTCTACTGTGAAAATACTGTTGTCTTTCTAGTGGACCAGAAGTTTCTCGTCTTGTGTCAGAACCTCACTTGGATCCTCTTTAGTTTTAAAGGGTACATCAAAGAGACAGTTGTCCCTTCATCAGGTGGTAACAGAGTGCCACATGATTGGTGAAGGGGGAAATCATCTCTTTTCCCATGAACTGATCCTAAGCATTCAAAATCAGGCATGGATTATCCGTGTCTAAGCCACCACTACCAAAATCAGTAAGGATTCCATCTTTCTTATAACTACGTTGTTGTATACTTTGTCTGGCCATCACTAAGTCCAACAGATCAAGAAACACACTCAAAATTAATCTTAAAAAAGAAGAAGTTTGGAATTGGAAGAATATGGTACGTATTGTCCCACCGGTCACTATTGTGACCGTCAACATGTTTATACATCCTGCTCACACACCAAACCAATTTTTGATCATGCAAAAGTGAATATCATAACTAGACACTTTAAAGATGACGTGCACCAAAAATCTTTGTCTTATGTTGATTTAAACATATATTACTAACCTCTTCTTTGGGAGGTTTGTTGCACTCTTCCTCTTGCCAAGGTGCAACCAAGATATACAGTAAACAGCTCTGGTCATGTGATAATTTACTCTAAACATGTGATACTGCATCAGTATTATCTAAACACTCTAAACTTTCAATATTTGCTGAACATTAACTGAAAATTTTATCAGTAAGCCTTTTGGAGTCCTTGAAAGTAAAATTAATTTCTTGGTCACTATTGTGACCGGTGGGTTTAAATGGAATAATTAACTTGAGTTCATTAAAACCTATACTAAGAAAAAAACTTGCTGTTGTCTTTGACTGTTGAAAATATGTCTAAATGGTTCAAAGACACCAAGACAAAAAATAAATAAATGATTTTGTGATGTTCACATTGTACTGTTTTCTGTTTGAGCCAATCCTAGTCACGCCCCTCATTTCCGTTATTCCTCGCACCTGTGTTGCTTCCTGATTTTCTCCCTTCTTAAGCCTCTCTCAGTCGCAACCACACTGCCAGATTATCGAACGCTTTCAGCTAGTAGTTTTCCAGCACTTCTTCCTCGCCCTCATAGCCACGACCACGCTTTGTTCCTCGGACCTGCCCCTTTTGCCTTGCCCTTGTCGGACTGTTACTATCGCCCTTCTGGATCTCGACCCACGCCTGTTTCAGTTACACCGCTCTCGCCCACTCCCACGGATTCTGCCCTAAACGGCCCTTAGTCAGACGGGCCGTGCATGACCTCGGCCCTTCTGACTAAGGATTCGGATCTGGATTTGGTTCTTCTGCTGCCTAACTAGTTTGTACGCTGCCCTGCATCAGCGCTTCTCTCCCCTGGCACTTCCTGCCGAGCTCCGCGTCAGCGCAGCATCTGCGCTCCTCCTTGTTCCTCAGCCGATCACTTCAGTTACTGATCGCCAAACCAGTGCTGCAGCGGACGATCCTGCGTGCCCGGTTAAAGCTGCCTTTTAATAAATATCAGAGTTTACTGCTCACTCCTGTGTCGTGGCTAATTTTCTGGGTCCCTCTAGTGAACCATTACAGATTTAGCACATCAAAGCTTATATTTTTTCTGTGTGTTTTGATTTCACCATCCCTGACTTATTTTAGATTTGACTTGCTTTTTAAAAAGGATGCTCACTTCCAGGTCTCAATTAGTCCTTATTACATGTTTTCCAACTCAGTTCTCAAATTACAGAGCGTATTAGTTTGGCACTACAAGACACTGTGGGCCTGATCTTTAAAATGCTTCCTCGTACAAAACAGGTGCAAACCTGATAGCTATGATTGGGCAGCAAAATGAAGAGAATAACAGGCACGATAAGTTTAGTGTGTCTGCCTTCATGAATACGCCAAGCACATACTGATCATCAGGAAGTGCAAAATACCAGGATGAGGATAAGCAAATGACTAACGTACCAGCCAAAGTTGAATTTACTAATCCAGAAGCAGACTGCACATGCTTTGCAAATTTTTTGTTTGCTCAATCAATTTTATCTCTTCTTATTTGTCGTCTTTCAAGATCAGGTCATTATATTTTAGACAATATAATAAAATTTATTTTTAAAAATCAAGAGGAGCATTTCTTTAAGTAGCCTTTTTAGATTCTTCTAGTCATGACTTCCATTTTCACCCCAGTCTCTTGTTAAAATATAAAAGAATTCATAAATATTTTTGATGGTGAGACTTAAACAAATCATAAATTAAAAAGGTAGTTTATTCCTTAATAAACTACACATGGGGACAGTCAGTGGATGCACATCAAGAGTGATGAATAAAAATTGGAGATAAAAAGGGATTTCAGACACCCTCCCCCCAAAATGATGAGTTTGGAAATGTCAAACAAAATAGAAGTAAAAACTTACCCAAAATGAAAAGACGTTGCTTAGCATGATTACAAAAATATTAACAATTACTTTGCTAAGACACATTTCTATTTCTTAAAATGTCTATCCTCAGATATAGACAATGCTCAGTAATTGAAAGACAAATGCAGCTTAAATAATCAACAGAAACAAAACACCGGAACCATTGTTGGTTATTTTACATTTCAAATGAAAAACAGAGCAGCCGGATAAAACAGTCCAGAGGCTCTGAGAGTCCCAACATGACCTAATACTAGAAATGCTAACATTCCAATGCTTTATCAATTTTTGATTTGATGAAAATTATGTGTGTTTTTTTCATGGCATTTAACATTTTTTCTTTTCTGAAACTTCATTGAGAAACTGAATCCAAGTTAAAGTTGCAAGAACCTTCAGATGTTCCTCACAGCTTGCTGCCTCTTGATTTTTGGTCGTTGCTGTTTCCAATACTTCCTTTGCAACATTTGCCCCTACATGCAAGGTTGGCTTCTTTTGAGGTCCTTTCAAAGCAGTGTCAGTGTATTTTATTTGGTAGTTTTGTCCTGTCCTTATTAATGCATATGTGGTGTTGAAGAGTCATTTATTTACAGGGATTGTAAAAAGGAGGAGTGAATATCTTGTCCAGCTCCAGGATGGAAGGCAAAGCCATTCACTTATGCGATTTGGAAGAGGAGCTTTATATGTAATTAAGAGTTTCATCCCTAAAAAATCCATTATTATCAAATTTGCATTAAAAATAGCTGAGGGCCATCTTTCAATCAATTTCATTAATTAAATATAAAACATATGTTTTGTTTTATTTGTTAGCAGTTTAATATTCTCCTCATTAGTACAGTGGTGAGTATCCCCGCCTGCCACGCGGGAGACCAGGGTTCGATTCCCCGATGAAGTTTGTTTCAGGTCCCTCTTGAAAATGAGATCTAGCTCTCAATGGGGTTTACCTGATTAAATAAAGGAATATAAATATTGAAAGCACTGTTTGGATTGTTAAACATACATACAAGATACAATAATGCTTAGAAATCTGAAAAAGTATTTAATAATCTCCACTAAGTCAAATAATAATTCACATTCTAATATTAGTAAGTTTGATAGAAAGTGAGTACAGTGAAGTTAGAAGTAAATAAATGAAAGGATTTCCATATTTATTCCTTTCCCTTTGTATGAAAAATAAATCAAATAGATGGCTTTTAAATCTTGAAATTCCATAGTGATTAAACTAATGCCACCATGCTTACTCTTCAAAGCATATCTCTATATGCTCTTCATTTTCATTCCCTTGATGCCAAACAATTTCTCCCCTGCATTCCAGTTTTTGGGGCCACTAAATCGAAAGGATAAAAAACCACCACAAAACCTTAACGTGGATTTTTCTTAATCTCTGCTGTAAATGAAGAACATTTTGCCTGAGATTAGTGCTCAGTACCCTGTCTGAAACTTTAGTCTGAGGAGAGGTAAGCCGGTTGACAGCAGTGCCTTAGGCTCTGTGTCAAAGTACATTCAGTGCTTCCAGTACAGGTACAGTTATTGAATGTCATCCTCAACATGTCATCAGTATCTAATTCTGATGATAATTTCTCAGATCAGATGGAAAATAGAGGTTGAATTTTTTTCTGGACTAGTTCTGCTGGAACCCCCTTACTGTTCCTCCTGAGTCCACTTCAACCCACCAGTCTGTGTTAGGACCTTTTTAGTTAATCAGGGGCAAAAATGCACCTGCTAGCATTACAAAAATTCATTTGCTTCCGGTTTGTAGAAATGTGGAAAAGTTAGATTGGTGAGAGCCGCACCAATCTAACTTCAACATGCCTTCAAAATGTATTAGAGGAAAGAAGGACAACAGGCGACTCGATGGGCTGAACATTAGAAACATCATACAGAAAAAACTGCTGCACTGTAATGTCTGGAAAAAGGTCACAACAAATCAATATCTCGGCCTTGTTGCTGTTCCAACTCATTGACTTTTATCTTGCGGTGAAACATTCAGAAGAAGAGGTCACTGAGTGGTTTGATGGGTGACGAAAAGCAGAGGAAACATTGGTGGTCAAACAGGGGCATTTTAGTTTTTTCACTTTCTTTATTCTATAACAATTTGTTTAATCAAATATTCAAACACTAAACATTCCACAAGAGATGGCATGTCAGCGGCAATGTATTCTAAAACCACATACTATTCTATAATAATATTAATAATAAAAACTAGAATTTCAAGCAGTTATCAGCGGGTTCCAAAGTAAACTTCTTTCTTTACACAAAAGCTGTGAGCAACAGCTCAGACCAATGAGTGTCACAGTGCTGCTCTGCTCTGCTGACCAAGTTAAGAATTTGCAGGACAGTGCTTATAAGTGGTGTTGTCATTACAATGCATTCAGCCTATGGGTGGTAATGAACAAGCAAGTCCGCCCACGTCACCAAATTCAGCCTGTGCACACTCCTCCCAGTTAGACCAGTCCCTCCACACAACTCTGACTTGAGTGAATCCAGTGAAGCTTCACTGTAGATAGGCATCAGTCCCCCCATGACTCTGCGAGGACAAGCAGGTATAGATGATGGATGGATGGATGGATGGATGGATGGATGGATGGATGGATGGATGGATGGATGGATGGATGGATTTTTCCATCTCTAACCACATTCTCAACCTACAACAGTAAAATGCTAAATAATGACTAATATGATCTCAATGATTTGAAAGGAAACCAAATTCCAAATCCAAACATGACTGAATTATTTTTTTTACTTTTACTCTTTGATATTAGCCATGTAAACAGCCAGGCAGGTAAAATGCTGGGATACATAATCAGAGGCCATTTCATAATTGTCCCATATCTGAAAGATGAAGTAGTTGTTTTACTGTATTGGAAAACCTAATCAATTATTTTACAGAACAAGTAAAGAGACATTCATAGTACCAGCCCAGGTTCAGCACTGGACAATTTTTCATGTTCATGCAGGGATTTAGTGTAAAAGTCACAGCAAAACTTTTCAATATAAAGCCTCTTCATATCTGCTCTCCTGAGTGCTTCACAATATGAGAATAACTCTCCTGTATTTGAGCCTGGCTCATTCAGTCTGTTGGGATGCTGCAGAGTTTAACTTAATCTTCCACAGAATTTCACAGTTATTTGAACAGCTGCATTTTTTGGGAGGGAACCAGACCTTCAGCTCAGCTGCTGCGCCTGTTATTGTGAGCTTAACGTGCTTTGCTCTTTTACAAGCTAAATATTAGTGGGACAGAGGAAAAAATGAAATTCCCACAGTCACTCATAAGACATCAGGGTTAGACATCGTGAATGATTCATAGTACACAATTCCCAGGTAATGATCAGAATGATCTGCTTATGATTGCCATACTATAGAGTTACCATGGCAGCAAACATGGACACAGTGACTTTCAGCTCTCTTGGCAATCACAAAAGCTGCATATGTTGACAGGAGATTTGCTGGAAATTTGCTGAAAATGTAACAGCTTAATTCTAGTTTATTACTTAATTATGTATTTTTTCATTTTATTTCTTTACTTTACCATTAATTATCCATTTAAGGTTTTTCTATGGCGGCATGCAAGGACTCAACAGGTGTAGTTCTTTTAACCGCCAGACAAGTTATAATAGCCAAGCGGTTTTCCTGGAGGTTGGACATTGATGTCATGTTGATACGCTGAGTAACTTCTGGACTCGCTCCATCCGGAGCGGTGTTGGGGCCGCCAGAATCTCCATGGATTATGGACAGACTCTGAGAGAAGCGCTGGTGTTGTGAATGTTAACAACGTTAACAGAAACAAGGAGGATGGGGAGTTCTGCAGGCCAGGCTGACCACATGGACAGAATGGAAATATGTTGAATGCCAATGGAAACACAACTCAACAGACAAAACTCATGCCATATGCAAAAGGTACCAGAGTGAGTTAATTTACACAAGATAACAAACCTACAGTAGTTATTCACCTGAAGACGTTCAGCATTGAAGGTCATATTAGCTCTGCCAGCTTTGGTGTTTCAGATGCCTTTGACTTCTTTCTTTACACAAAAGCTGTGAGAAACAGCTCAGAGGAATGAGTATCACAGTGCATTTTCATATGTCATATGATACCTTACATTGTTGTTGAAAACACTGGTTTACAATGGACTACTGCATATGTTAGAGCTGAAATATTCAATACTGATGAAGAAACAATTCAGTGAAACTTATACTGACACTGTGCAGTCAGGCTTAAATGGAAATGAAATGTGAGTCACTAGTGTCTATCGTTACCGATGGACAGCCATCATGTACAACAGAACTTTAACATGTCATACTGACAACTTGCAAATCAAGATTCACATTCTTCATATGCAGCTTTTGAATAACACAGACACACACACCCCTGCACAGGCCCCCCCACACACAGGAGTGAATCTTGGTGCAATTTTAAAGGAGGCAAAGACGGAGTGGCATATGATAGACAAAACACTTGCACTTGTAACTGAAACAACGGCCACATGTCCGTCTGATCCAGAGGCAAGTCTGCTAATACACATTAAATACTTTAGACAAATTATAATTTTGATCACACATAAAGGCCTGTAATATCCTGGTGTTGCTTGTCTTCTAGAGAAAGTGAGATACGTTGTTTCCTTTTTTCACCAGAGCATGGTGACAAACTTTGTCTTTAAAGAGAAGCGGAAGCTACTCAAATTTCCAGAACACAAGCTAAAAGCAAACGTGATAACACACTGGAACAGCAGAGTCGATGTGATACAGTGGTTTACTGCAACCTGCATTCTGTGCTTATCTCCTGGACAAAAACATGAGTGAAGGCGCAAATAATGTGCAAACACTCACTAGAAGAGGCCTGGTCAAACTACCAGAGAACAGTGTCACCACCATTCTGTTTGAGGAAGGTATCTATGATGGTTCCACTCAAAGCTGTTGGAGCAATATAGAGGAAGATTCCACTGGACTATGAAAGACAAAGCAGATGATGACCCAGGAGCTTCAGTAGTGATATGTAGCCTTGCACCTTCCAGCAAATAGCACCTGCCTTAGACACAGGCAGGTGCCTATGGCAGCAGCCTTAGGCACCTTAAGCAGAGATGCAGCCTGCCATCATTTCATGCATGAGGCTGTAGGACAAAAGAGTAAGTTATTTTCTTTCTTTCTGGTAAAAAAAATATATATTATCCATTAACTAAATATCAATTACTTCTATTATTATTGCTGAAAAATGTTCCTTTTTGTGTGCGTTAATCATTCACAAAATGACAGCAACAAGTTGAGAATGAACCTCCTCACCACATGCAACCAAAGCTCCGATCAACCTGACCTGGTGACTGCCTCTCAGGTTCAAGTCACAGAAAGGCTTGTGTTTTTCCTTCTGTGGAAGAGTTTGATTGAAAGCAGACAAGAGAACAAGTTCATTAACTACAAGCTAATAAGAGTTTGAAGTATAAGCAATATATTCTGTAATCTGAAATATTAAAATGTTCATTTTAGATAATGTCAACAAGCTTAACATTACATAAAACCACACTGCTAAATCTCACAACTGAGTACATAGATGGTGCTATGCAGGAATAAATAAACCTAATGAAATGAAGTAGACTGAATTAGACCTGGACTGGTATAGAGGGCAGTTTGGCCCAGCTGGAGTAAAGCTGTAGATGAGTTCCAACACACCTGTAGGGAGAGAAGACTTGGTAAGCAGCCCTGTATGCTGGAGGGAAGACCAGGACCCTTTCCATTTATTAAAATAAAATTATATAATCTAACTACAGCCACCAAAACACAAGGGTTTGTTTTCATTGAAATTAAGTAACACATTATCTTGTCCTGAATCCAAATAAAAATAATCATTCTGATACAGTTTTTGTCTTCAAGTTAATAATTTAAAGCAGTGAATCTTTCCATTGTTTTAGTTTTTTTTTTTTAACAATTTAAATTCTGCAATAAAAACATTTTTTTATTGTTCAATTAGAACAGTTGACATAAAGCACTGATCTTTCAGTTTTGAAGAATTTCTTGTCAGAACTTGATGGACTTCATTGTTTTATTTGCAGAAATGCAGCAAATAGTTTGTTCAAAAGATGGATAACAAATAAGCTAATTGTTTTATGAATCATCAATTAATAGTTGTTATCCTAGCAGAGAACAGAGATTCTTAACCATAAAGACAAGTGACAAAATATTTTTAAAAATGTGTGCAGGATGCCCAACAGCAGACTATAGACCTTTTAATAAAAAGGAGCAGACATTCATTATGTAGACACAGCAGCTTATACAGCTGTTTAATTCACAATTATTGGAAAAATATGTAAAACAATAGAATAAAGTAAATCAATCTTTCAATGCGGCAAAATATGTCCACATCCTGCATAATAACAACAACAACCACAACAACAACAACAACAACAACAACAACAATAATAATAATAATAATAATAATAACAATAGTTATTTTTTTTTTAATATTATTATTATTTTTTCCAAATCAACTGTACAATAATTATTGGCACCTCTAATTGTTCTCATAAAATACTTATTATTAGTATAGAGGAAGTTTTAATAACTAATCCATGACTTATTTTCTCCCTGAGGTATAAATATAACATTGCAAAAAGGTCCAATGTCAAAGATGAGAAATATTCCATTCAAGTATATGCTGATTTGTGTGACTTTCATGTATAAAGAAATTCTCACCAGGAAACAGCTTTTTGACTAAATGTGTCCCTTTGAACAGTGAGAGCAAATATTTCTTAAAAATTAAAGCAACTGTAAGTGAGACAAGGCAGAGTAGAGCTGCTCATCGGACCACACAGGACGAGAAGAAAAGTAAAAATATCTCCAAAGTAACAATTAGAGCAACTTTGATAATTTGGCATCTTTAGGTCACTGAATCTCCATAGCAACCATTAAAAATGCAGTATACATGTAAATCAGTTAATAGGATGCAAGTCAGTGATGGCCTTTTCCTGTTCCATCATAAGAACTGTAAAGATGTGGAGTTTGTTGAAAGCTGAAAACCTTAACTTACTGACATGAGAGCAAGACTGCGAGTTATAGCCTGTTGTCCTGATAACTGTTTGAAGGTCTGGCCTCAGTAACTCTTTCATCAGACACACAATCAACCTTCTTCCATGACTGTCATAGTCACACAACAATCTCTTGTTCAAAGTTGTATGATAAAGTTTATAACAGCAGTATATTGTGCTTGGTCTGCCTTTTCTGCATTTAAGGTGGTAACACTATTATTTCCCAATTCCAGTTTGTTTTGCCTTCTACTTACAGTGGTTGTTCTTTTGTGACCATCATTCTTTCTTTTGACTGACATTTGATCCTGGTGTGTACAAAACTACATCCACATTGTAACTTATAAAACAAAAAAGTTCCAATTTGCCAAAGAGGTTTTCTGTTCCTTAAATTTCTGACAGAATTTATAAGAAACTCAATATCTTCAGCATTTCCTTCCAGGATGCTCTGCGATATAATCAGACTTCAATTCTCCAACACAGAGATACCTTCTACAAACCACTGTGACCAAGCTGCACTCTGTGGCACCAGTGACGGTTTAATGGCTTTTAGGAGCCAACAGACTGCTCAGGCTTTACTCTTAGCTACGAGTCCAATGTCCAGAATGCCTAGTGAATTCATTAAAGAGACAGGACAAATTATTGCAGAGACACCTCACTACCTGTTAGGATGGGACTCCCATCAGCAGTAACTGATCTGCAAGATGCTCTGGACTGAGAGGGATCAGAGGAAGAAAGTTATACAGAATCACAGATAGATGTTCAAACCCATAAGAACAATCAAAACAATTGAGGTTACACAACTTAAAAGATAATAACATGCTCTGTTAATGTTTGATGTTTTTAGTACGAAATAACGGCCAAGCCTGAAAACATGCAATCCATCATACAGTCATACAAAAATTAAATCTGGTTTCTATTCAACAGGGCATGGAAGCAGCACCTCGAACCAAAGTTACCTGATCCTATCATATTTATTAGATTTACTCATCTCTCATTAGCATTCATTAATATGTTTTTACACACAAAATAACTGCAGTAAAAGTATGCAGTTACTGTAGATGTAGCAACGTTATAGTTGCTACATCAGACAGAATGGCAAGAAAACTGAGGAAGTGCACGTATTTTTGTTGAGTAGTCTCTTCTGCTTGGACGAGCATCTCCTCCTCTACCCTTCTCTGGCTTGGCCTTTGATTTGGAGGAACTGGTCCTCATCCCTTCACCGCTCTAGTAAAAGCTGTAGATCACAACCAATAGCCAATAGCATCATCTGCAAAATGCAGAGACCCAATTCTAAGGCCACCAAAACAGACTGTTTCAACACTGTGGCTGCACCTAGAAAATCTGTCAAGAAATAAATGACAGATTTTCACTGATGAGAATCAATGACAAAAGAAAACCTTCACTGGAAAAGAGACTGACTTACTGCCAGCAACGTGGGCCAAACTCTGACACTCAGAGTCGGGCTGTCAGTCATTCAGAGACCTAACAGCCCGTATCAAAACACCTCGTTCACCATAGTTTGGAGTAACCCCACACAATATTGCACAGTTGTGTAAGAACACACAACCACACAACATCCAGAGCCTTGAGCACCTCTGGCTGAATGTCACCCTAACCTCGAGGCTGAGGACTCTACAGCATGAGTCTCATACTGTACATCAGGGTGTGGGAGCTCTTATTTTTGGAGCCGTTTTAATTTAGCAACATTTAAATGTTTTTAAGCATGAACGATGTATTCAAGTTTATGCTGCTGTATTTCAGCTGGATTAATTATTAATTTAATTATTGATTTGCAAAGAAGACCATTTAAGGTCAGGTTAGCTTGAAATGTTTTTTATCCCCTTCAGCAATAAAATAATGATTGTAAAACTGCACATTGGTTATCTCTGATAATAAGACTAGTTTGATCTGCACAGTTTAAGTGTTAGGAATAACAAAGACAGAACATCTGTAAAAGGGCAAATGCTTTTCCATGAAACTGTGTGTGAAAATATGGAAGACATGAAGGGATTAATGTGGGATGTAGCAAACACTACGGAGCAGTGTTTGCTAAAGGAGGAGAACTTAGAGTTGAGGGTCAGCTTGATAAGGAAAGTTTTTCATGAGATTCTGAAGAAAGATTGTGCAGAATGGGAAGTGAGAGGGCAGAGAGCAAGGCAGGTCAGCAGAGAAACAGAGTACATGAGAAACAAGATAAGGGAGGTGTGAGAAGAGTCCCATTCTTTAACCTCTGAAGGACGACTTCCATCCTGCTGACATATGACTGACAGACACCACAGACAAAAACCCTGCTTCCTCTGGCCTAGGTTATGGAAAAGATGAAATTATCATTTCAAAAATCAATACAGCCACAATTTTCAGTGTTGCTATGGGTAACAATGCTTCATCACTTTATTCAGTCAGGATTTAATAAGGAAAATATTACATCACATGACAGAGAAACAAAGCAAGTCTTTGTAACTGTAATGTTTCTATTTTTGAATCATTAAAAACTCCATTTGCATGGGTTTTGAATAAAATTAAGTTCATTTTATTAAAAAAATTTTTTTAGATCATAACAATGTAACAATGTAATACTGTATTGTATATTCCACGATGGAAATCTGTGTCTGTGGTACAAGAAGCTGGGACCCCATAGAGAATAACTGATCAAACGATATTTCATGCACAGCTGTTAAATGAAGAAGTTTGACATCTCAGAGTTTTCCATCTGCACTGATTTTCTGCTGCTCAACAGGAGTGGACAGTCTTTTTTTACCCCAATCCTGATGATTACTTTTCTGATCAAGACATGTAGTTTCTAATTATGCTAATTCAGAATCAGTTTTTAAAACATTTACTCTACAAACTCTAATTTGTCTCTAGTGTGTAGAGTTTGTCTACAAACAAACTGGAGCTTGTAGACAAACTCGCTTGGGGAAGTGTGAATGTGTAATAGAACTGTAATATGAACCTAAAAACCTAAAATCCTAAAAACCTGGGTCTGGGCTCGGTTGAAGTGAACTCTGGCATGACTGCTGTAATTTTTAATCCTTCAATAAATGAAAACTGCACTAATTGCCTTGTTTGTTTATAGAATGTGGCAGTCTTCATACCATTCATTGAATATGATGAAATATTTCATAAAATATTGAAAGAACCATGGTTTGTTCATTTTAAACTAATTTAAACTGGTAATTAAGTGAAATTAAATTACTGACCAATATAAAAGAGAAATGTTCTTAGTCTAGATATAGATAGTCTATATTGGTCTATATATGTACAGTATATCTAGATAGATAGATAGATAGATAGATAGATAGATAGATAGATAGATAGATAGATAGATAGATAGATAGATAGATAGATAGATAGATAGATAGATAGATAGATAGATAGATAGATAGATAGATAGATAGATAGATAGATAGATAGATAGATAGATAAGATAGATAGATAGATAGATAGATAGATAGATAGATAGATAGATAGATAGATAGATAGATAGATAGATAGATAGATAGATAGATAGATAGATAGATAGATAGATAGATAGATAGATAGATAGATAGATCAGTAGCTGTTAGTGATCAGTAACACACAGCTGGCAGATGTTCAGTGTACTATGGAGCAGGAAGCTAGCGTCGTCATAGGGATGCGTACATCCTGCTTTAATCCAGAGCTGTGAACTTGAAACCATACAATTTGGAAAACTGCACTCTACATATTTAGAGAAATTTTTATTCATCAGAAAAAAATAGTCTATTGTGTGAAAAAAACCTTTTACAATGTTAGAATAGCATATTTTTTAATCGATTGTTGAGGAGAACAAGAATGGAAAAGAGTTTTCCTTTCTGCTATCAGTAAGGACATTATGAAGGACTGCTGCCAATTTAGCGACTAAAAGCAATCGGCCGTCCTGTGTTGCTCAGCCAGGAGGGGTGATTGATGCGAGTCAGTGACTCGAAGCAATCTGCTGTTTTTTTCTATAAAAATATTTATTTTTAGCCAATTTGAACAATAAACTGAATTTGATTGTATTGTTTGAAAACTAGGAATCTGTGAGACTGGATTGAATTAACAATTTTTATATGAAATGATGTTATTTGTAAAGTGCCATGAGACCACATTAATTGTGAATTGGTGCAATATAAGTTAACTGAATTGAATTGAGAGAGCAGATTTTTTTAGTTACCATCTATATACATCTATTACTTATTTTTGTTTTTCCCTATGTCTGTAATCTGTAAAATACACTTTGCATATGAGCTAAATTAAGGCATGTTTGAATGGAGGGTAGAGTGTAACACAATCACTTGATGTTTCATTTTGACAGCCTGAACTTTTTATTTGGCCAGGAAAAAGGTATTTAAGGACTGTACTAATAAACACAGCTGGAGAAGCTGAAGGCAATGAAGCTCACAAATGTGATGAAGAAACACAGAGATGAAAAATACCAGCATCCATACCCTGATGACTCCAGTGCTGAGGAGATTTGCTGCTGCACATGTAGATCAAGTAATGTATTGTCTACTCCTTCAGCTTAAAGCAGACTGATGGTAGAGCTTAAGATCTCCTGTCATTTTAGATATCCATGCATTTCTCTAAATTATTAACTGAGGCGTGATAAAGCAGAGAAAAACTGGGAGAGCACAAACAGCCCAGTCTGACAGACGAATGTGTTCAGGACAAAAAGTCAGAGCATGAAGTTCACCTTTCCCACACATCCTCTTTATTTACCGCCTTAAAACTGGAAGTAAATGAAATGTTGAAGAGGAGAGCTGCAGATTGGAGTAAAGTTAAAAAGAATTTTGAATGTTCACAAACAAAACATGAAATATCTTTTGTGTAGCAAGTAGGGAAAACTTTTCACTAATGAAATTGACCGTGTGTGTTTTCATACAATAATATGGGAAGACTAATTACTTTTAGTATTTGTACAAAATTAAAGCTGGATGTGATTAATGTGAAGATACAGGATTTAAATGATGGTGACAGTGAGACGGAGCAGCAGTGATCTGATGACTGTAGCTTACATGAATAAAACTGTGACTCAGAATAAAATTGGAAGCTCCTTCTTGTGGACAAAGTGCTTTTGGTCAATAATATCACATATTTGTTGTGAGCTATTACCATTGTGTTAACAATGGAACATTATCATCGCAAAGATTAAATACACAATGCGACACTATGCTGCCTGTGGAGTAGAATAAATAAAAGAATGTGTAATGTTTAAAATACAGAAGCATGGCATTATGGCATCTTAAAACTGCTGGAAATGATGCAGGGTGTGTAGTAAAAGCTTCCAGCACTTACATTACAGCAATATTCATTAGACTTCACATGTGGCATAACTGCTGTTCCTAAAATACACCGAAACTGATCAGCTGTTTTCACTTTCTTAAGCAACCACATGGCCATGATTACCGACTGAACCAATATATCACTATAATATAATGTAAGGCCAGTAAGATTTTAAAATATTATATCTGAAAATAAAAAAGCTTTTTGTGGTGCAAAAGTTTTTCCGGAGACACCAGTGGAGTTGGACAGTTTTATAAAATGTGACTGGATGCAGCGGATGTGACATTTGCTACCTATATTAAAATGATACAACATCTCTCAATTCTAGACCGAACTGTAATGTAAAAAAAATAAAAATACCACAGATTCTGCCATGGAAAAGCCAGTCAACAAAATTCAAGTCAAAATTAAAAAGTCTATGAAAAATGTTCCACGACAATGCATGACAATGTTTATCATTTAAATTATTTCCTCAAATCTGCATTTATTTTCTTTATACTCTATGCATGTCCTTGTAAAAACTACTAAATTAACTTGACAGAGAAAATACTCCTGTACCAGTCTGGTGCAGTCTGCTGATTTCTTAGGATTATTTGCGTTATTTATTCAATATTAATACTTGACATCATTATTAGAGGAAATTAATAATCATTTATTTAAATTTCAATCAAAATCTGTACAATTTCAAAACGAAACTTGTAAGTAACAGTCATGATAGTGCTTAAAAAAATTATGAACTGAGTCTTTTGCATATTTTGGCTCTGCTGAATAAACTTTCCCACATCATACTGCAAATATTTGTCTGGTATAAATCCAATGTAATGTTCTGGCTGTACAGAATAATTTGGACTGTTCTTGATTTTTTATTTTTTTTCCTGAAGCAGAATTATGTCTCTGGGGTAAAGTACGGTAACAGAAACCAAGTGGCCAGTCGCAGTAATCTAACAGGATGGGAAGATCTTAAGTAGGAGATAAAGGACATGGCTGGTAATCCCCCTTTGCAGCTCTGATGGCAGCTCCATCACTGCTGAGGCAGCCGAGGAAAACTGTCCCTGCCGCACAAACACACTACCTGCTCTGCCATTTCCACCAGTTCTCCACCCTGTTGCTGCATCTCAGCCTGCTCTATTTCACTGGTCAGTCAAGCCCATCATCATGTTCCAACCCAAGACAATACAATATCCAATCCACTGCATGCATGTTTCCGCCTTGGAAAACCATATATACAATATAGAAAAATTTCAGATGTGTGTGTGTTTCATTTGTAATTACTGAATTGTGACTAAAAATAAAGTCAAAAATAATTTGTTTTCTTGCCATTTTGAGCAAAAAATTAATTTTGAGTAAAGAGAAAGCAGATCCAGAGAGAATAAATATATAGTTACATTGATTATTTGTTTTTTTTTCTTAATTAATAATTAGACTCTATGCAATAATAAGAAAATAGGTGGAATTTTGTATGATATGTGTTACTGACAAGGAGGATCCAGGTGGCTGCAAACCCTCCAGATGACAGTCATCTCATGTGAATGAAGGGAGCAGCTGGAGCGCCGGCTCGGCCCGCTCTGCTGCAGCGGCTGTGACAGGCCCACACTCACAACTCAACGGAATACCCGCAAATTTAAAGCAGGCTGCACCAGGTTATCTAGTCACTTTCTTCCTTCAGAGACACTTCTCTCCCAGGCCTGCATCAAAGCTCTGTTATCAAGGTGTCACACGCTTCACCATAAAAGGATTGCTCTATGTGGAGAGAGAAGTGAGAGGATTTAGACTTCCCCCAAGATTAAACCTGGGTCAAAGCAGGGCTGGGTACTCAGAGCAACGCCCTTCAACAATCAGCTCCACTGTTGACCTCTGAACTGAGAACGCAATTGAAAATCTAGACCAGTGCATGAAGTGAAGAATAGAGGCTGTAGTCATTAATCACAGAGTCCTGCCTCTTCAAATACAAACATGCACACAGAAAAGTAAGTCACACTTGGTGGTGACTCTGAATATTTAGTCATGTCAAGTCTAGTATCATTAATGTAATAAATCCAAAGCAAAGTTCCCTCGTTTGCCGTTTCTGGCTTTTAGCCGCTGTGTGCATGGCAAGAAGAAAACCAACCTGGTGCTGTCCATGGGGACTTTCTGGGCAAACATCAAGGTCAGGTGCTGCTGCGGGTGTTTGTGGAGCCGGGGTGCTTTGGGAGGCTGAGCTCACATCATGAGGCTCAACACTCAGAGAAAAGGTCACAGTTCATGGTGGATGAAATTTTCAGTCACCTTTATATGTCATTCTGCTGACCCAGACACACAGCAGCTACGTAACGTTACATTTAATCATCAGCTCCTTTAATCCAATTCAAAAGTAAGTCAAGGTTATTAGATATTTACATTTTTCTTAGACCTCAAACAACCGTCCTTTGATTACATGAAGGAACTGATTGTTAGTAGAAGTTGATTTCTCCATGAAAAGCTGCAAAAGGTAGCAGAAGAAAGTGAGCAATGGGAATCTGTTTCTGTGGCAAAAAGGACCCAGATCAGCGGGTGATTCATTTTATTTCTGTGCTAATTTAAGAGGAGAAACAAATCACAGCATATTCAAATTTGTAGTGTTTTTTTTGTTTTGTTTTTGTTTGGTTTTTTGCATGAGTCATGACATGATTGGTTCATCACCCTCTAGATAACAGCTTATGGTTTTAGATTTGAGGTCTAACAAAATATTTACAACATAAATAATCGGATTTTCATCTGTTGTATTAAATGTGTGAGATATTTAGTGAGTGGAATATCGAGGTGTGTAAAAAGTTACTTTTCAGTGCTCTCTGATGGACAAATGGTGTAATGACAATGCAGCACTGGCAGGTTGGTATTTTTTCGTCTCTTCTTATTCTCCTTAGTCTGACATTTACAGGAAAAGTTCCATGTAAAGAAAACAGTTTAATGTCCCTCATTTATCAGTTGGACTCTATGCATTTATTGGAACAGAACAACTCAGAGTAAGTTTTAGATGTGTTGTTTGTTCTGATTGCATGCTACACTTCACAGTTTGACTGGGCAGTTTTATCATCACTATGTTTCTAGTGAAAGCAACATGAATAAAAAAAATCAGATAATACATTTCAGCTTAATCTTAATTTCTGAATATGGTTGTGTTTTAATTCCCTTAAGTCATCAAAAATTCCATCATTTCATGACTGTTTATAAACGTGATTCGTCCGAGACCTGGGTTAAATTCCCTACCTTCTATAATGTTAATGTCAACTCTCATGATTGTACCATAAATTCTGCTGTGGAGTCGTCTCAGTAAGCGATAGCAGCAGCTGGGTAGCTCTTGTCACTGGAGGGGTAGACGACCCCCCATATGTAGGCTAATGAACGGAGCAGAGCTGGAAAACTGGGTGGATAGAAGTAGGTAGATTTCTGAGGAGAAACTCTGAACACGTTTGTTCAGTGTTCCTTTGTGTAGCGGAGAAACACTTTAAAAGATGAGCCAAGGGTCAACAAGCAATGAGAAAATGTTCAGGTTTCTGTTTGAAGGAAAAACTCTCAACAGCTCTGACTTACTGGCAACATGCTGCAAATGTCCAAGTGTGTACAGCAGGTAGCATGAGATAATTAGAAAAAAACCATTAAATAAAATTAAATCAAACATTTTCTGATCTTAATTTTAGCTTCAAATTGTTCAATACAATTAGTTGTTTTTAACGTCTTAAAGGTTTATGATCGACTCTGATGGTTGTTGTGAGGGAGATCAGCGTGATGTGGGCTGGGTGGGGGTCTGGTGCTTTCCGTGGGGCGGTCACACTGTGTGAGCTGTGCTGCACTGATCTCTGTGGGACAATTTTTCCTCCCTGCAGCGTAGAACACTTGACTCTGCAGAGCCCATTTGCATTGTTTTATAAAACACTTTAATGCGACAACAATGGCTGCTGCCAGTGGGACATCTTGAGTTTGTTCCGCAGGAGAGAGAAATCAGGAGGGGTTGGGAAAGATGCAGCACTGACTGGAAAAATGTCAGAAAAAAATAAACTTTCCTTGTGTTAAATAGTAGAATAAGTGACTTCACCCCAATCTAAGTGATCAGAGGAACCAAACAAATGACAACAACTCCACAGATCACTCCACATAAAAAGAGATATTACACCAGACAGCAATAAAGCAAAAAAAGTTACACAAAATACAAGATATATTGCTAAATGTGTTAACTTAAAAAAACAGATTGCAAAATTATACATGTAAAAATTATTATTATTATTATTATTATTATTATTATTATTATTATTATTATTACTATTATTTTAAATAAGATGAACATGTTTTTGTTCTTATTTCTCCAGTGAAGTCTCATTTTAAAATGTACAAATTAATAACATCTGTTATCCTGGTATTAAAACCAAACAACATTGTTTTTCCCTGACAACTTGTTGAAGGGATCAGAGAATACAATGCATGAATGCAAAGTAATTTTAATTAAATAAAGCAGTTTTACTATTCAAAATCTGTTAAAACGGTATGAAATTCAAAAGGATTAAATAATTAATGCAAATCATGATGATTTAAAGGGGTTAACTTCAGTAGAGTAAACACTCCATCAAATCCATAAATATCATGTTCAATTGTTTAAAAAAAAAACACATCACTGTTAGAGGGGTGTTTTAATTTAATAGCGGGCCTTGTGTCGGTGAGGCACCAGTACCTGGGCTGTGCTGTTATCGGGGTCAAGGCGCGGCTCTCAGACAAGAAGCTTAAGCAGACAATAGTCTTTAACACGAAATAAAACCGTCAAAGTTCAGCTGTAATCCCCGGCTGCTGCCTGCAGACGGGCTGGCTCTGAGCCTCTGTGCGCTTTTCCAGCGCGGAGAGCAAAAAGGAGACAGAAATGTCATCATCAGTGCGCTCAGACAGTGTGCACAGTTAACATGGACATTCTGGAAAGAAGAAAACAGGAAAAGAAAAAAAAAAGATCTTCATGTTCTGTCCATAAAGATATAAGGATTAATGATAATCAAGGAAGCACTCGGACAGAGTTTGAGCCGCAGGTAAAAAATAAGAAAAAAATAAAATGAAATAAAAAATTGGATCAGTGGGATGTAAAATTAGCTTTTAAAATTCAGCCAATTTTATTAACACTAATAAACCTGGTTAGAGTGATTGCTGTGGTAATCCACTGACTGGGCTCTGAAAATCAGCGAATTTCGTATATGAGTTTGTACACCAGACCGAGAAGTTTAGGATTCATTCAGCACCATGGAGAGCTCTTCACCCAGAAATATGGCTCTCTATTCTTTTTCTGTTCTTAATTGTAAAGGAAAAAATTCCAATATTCAAACAATGCCCAAAATACTAAAATAAAACAAACAAATAAATGTTTTAACCAATTTATGTTGACAATCAAATATTTGTAGTCGTAACAGTCGTAACAAAAAGCAAACAAAATCAAATAAAAGATGTTATTGTCAATGACCGTGTTAAAATGATACATCCGGAAATTACAACGTTAAAGTCATTTAGAGGGAATAAATGAGAGTCTTTATGGAGCATACTTAGTTTTTCAAGAAAAGGTTTTAAACGTTTATGCAACAAACTGGAAATGTTCTAAAGATTTCATTTCCCTCTAATCTGGTTGGAATTCGACTCTGAACTCATGTTTACTTTTTGTGTTTGAGATTAAGAAAATTACAAAAGTGACTGATTCTAAAATTGAATTGCAACTATTTTTGAAAATATGTCTAAAAGACAAAGGCGAAAATGACATCAGCATGAAGCAACATGTGGTCTGCAGTAGGCTGAGTCTTGTTAATATTTATTTTTCCTGAAATGATACTTTTATCGTTTAAACTGGATGAGATGAAATCAAAAACCTTTTAGATGAAGTCTGAGCGGCCGCTGAGGTTATTTTACAGTTTCTGTAAACAAGAGCGCCCTCTTGAGACGGTTACCTGACAACTATACTCACAAAGCTCAGTTTTGGTCACCAGTTGTTACTTTCCCGAATAAGAGGACAACAGATCTTGTTTAAATGATCCAAGAATAAAAACCACTGCCTCAATATCAAGACACGAATCTGTGATTTTGTTTCCATTTTTTTCATTATTATTTTTTTATCAACGATTTAAAGAGCACTTTAATAACTTATTTGTCAAGAATGCCATTTCGACAACAATGAGGTGAGAAGGTCTCGCCTGCTAACTTGACTCTGTTAAAGAAACATTTATGCAAGGACCGGAATTGCTTTATGGTTTCTATCACAGCTGCCTGGTACAACTTTAGAGCAGCTGTGCAAGAAATGCAGAGAAGCACAACTCACCAGACAGAGAGCAGGCGTCAGGAGGAACACGGCGCACCAAGACGTCACCTGCATCCTCCCGGAGCTCAAACTTCCACTAATTCCCTCGAGTGATGGCTTCAGCTCTCACGACCATGAATCCACCTGGTGTTCCCCTCACAGCGCGGTCAAGCCCCTCAGCTGACCAGGCAAAAAGGAAGCAACGTACCCCATGACTGCAGGAGAACAGCTGAGAGTGGGAGGGTGGAGTGGGGCAGCAGGTACCCGGAGAACCCGCCGAGGAGGCTGCTGGTCACAGCGGAGCGGCGCTCTGGTTGAGTTGGGTACGACCGAGGTGCGGAAGTTAGCTGAGAGTTAATCCAGGTGAAGGCAGCAGCAGCAGCAGCAGCAGGGTCATAGCTGGGAGCAGGTTCTGGTCCTGGTTGTCTGGCGGCTGGTGCGCGCAGCGGTCGGAGCTTTTGCCGATCTGAAGCGAAAGGCTGAGCTTTCCGCTTTATAACGCGCGTCTCCGACACAAGGCAGGAGGAGGGAGGGACAAGCTGAGGGCGAGAAAACTTGGCAAAATAAAACGGCTGGACGTTTGTTTATATCGGAAAAGGACGCAAAATACCAAGTTTCCACTCGCCGTGTCCTTGATCAGGCGAAACTGAAGAAGTAAAAATAAAGATTTTTGTTCACTTGAAGCGGGTGGATGAGCTGCTCTACTAGTTAGTCCTGATAGCTTCATCCTCTAAGCAAGAGAATCTCACATCTGAACAAAATCCTGCCAGTTCCTCCATTAACACACTTTAGTACCTACTTCACTTATGTTTTTGGGTTCATTGTTCATGGTGAAAATTAAGACAAACATTGTTTGTATTATTCTTTTTTCTTTCTTGTTTTTATCACATTGATACATTATGATATAGTTTTAATACTACCAGACATGTATAAACGTTTAAAACAGACACGCACACACACACACATTTATCTCACCCAGATCTGAAGTTCAAAGCTAAACCCAGAAACTAATAAGCCCTTTGGGTGAAATCGTTGTCTTATGGTCTCAGGTATATGCTTAATTAACACACTATGTTGACATCATTGCTTTGTGTAAAATACATTTCATACAGAAAGCTAGTAGGATCTGCTCTGCAGTGCCTCTGTCTCATCATTAGACCTTCAGATCTAATTTTGCAGCACTAAGAATCCAGTTCTTTGACTTTGGTTCATGAGTTGGTCTTGTTAGATCACTTCAGGATTATCTGAAAGTTAAATCCAGTAATTATCTATTTATTGTACAAAAAATGCAGTGATGTAAAAAATAAAATAAAATTCTTTGTTCAGAAATTTTCACATGCTGATTTTTAATGTCATTTTCTAAAGTCATTTACACAAAGACCCTAAATTATTTAGACATCTGGCAAGTTTTAATTTGCTTTCTTTCAACCAAGAAGTGTGCTTTTAATAGGAAACAGGTTGTTCAATTACTCAAAAATAATTATAGTAAAATAATGTTTAGTGTTCTTAAGACCTCTTTGTTATTATTCTACTCTGTAGCTCAGATTTGAGTTGGGACTGTTGGCCACTGCAGCAGATTAACATTCCTGCCAGTCCGGAGAAAAATGTTGGTCATAGACAAGGTTCATGTAAACCAAGGAGTACAAATAACTGTAGGCTTTATGGTATATATTAAAGTGACATATGCTTGAACGGCATAAACCCAGGGATTTGCAGGAGTAAAATCCCTTCTTCCACAAAGTACACAAGTAATTGACACAGGATTAATTCAACAAGGCTACATTCTCCCATTGTTTATTCCAGCTTGGTGGTCATGTTTCCACTATTTGCATTTGCACTCTATATCATCCATATGTGGGCATCTTCACTGTTGTCCAACTTCAGAAGAAGTCATGATGCTCTTTGTATTCGGTCCCCTACAGCCACTCTGCATCCTTCAGAGATGCTGTGACACAGAAGCTTATTGTATGGATATCATCTTAACATCATTGTGTGGACTTAACATGTTACATTTTTAAACAGATGGGGATGAGGGTTGCATCATTAATTATGTTTTTTTTTTTTTTTTTATGAAAATCTTATGACTCAGTTGGGTTCCGAGCATCCAGTTCCCTGCTAACACAGGGACATTTTCAAACTCATGGCCCGAGGGCCAAATCTGGCCTGCCTTAGCTACCTCTGTGGCCCTCTACACCACAAACGGCCAGTTGTCTGCTTTATTTTTTTTGTGTGTGGGTGTTATTTTTGTAGGAGACTAAATTACATGAATGTGAAAATATGTTAAGCATTATTTTATCTTAAGTATAAATTTAATGCAGAGAGAGCTATACTGTTTCAACTGTTTGTTAATAAGTAGTTTTATCTATATGTTCTTTTAAGGACATTCACAATCTTGACCCAAAATGAAAATGAGTTTGACAGCCCTGTCCTAACCCACGTCTGAGGGGATTTCCTGGAGTTTGATTGGCTGTTATGATTGGCTGGTCAAAGCCAGCCCATCTGGAGTGGAACACAAGAGACGTTCTTCCACCTTCAGGAAAAGAACCTCAATGCTACGTCCGACCAAAACATTTGAAGAAATTACCTCTTCAGGAAGAGATCATCAAGTTTTGTGGACTCAGCGATGGAGAGAAGAACATACAACAGGAAAACTTAAGCATGGCCCAATGACCAGACCGGTCACTAATCATAAACGGAAAAAGTAAAATGATTATTCAAGGTGAAGTGGCATTTGTTTGTTGTACAGTTTGGAATATGAGAAAGTCACATTTTAGTGTTTTTGCAGGTTTTATGATGATTGTAGATAACCTGATTCAAGAAGTTAATAATACAGAAAAGTGAAGTTAAGAATTTCAATAATTAATTTGCTTTGCTGTCTAATAATTTGTTTGCACACTTTTTGAGTAAGATCTATTAGCTTTATTTGGGAACAATCGGAAAAATAAATGCTACGTTCAGTCTCTACATGCTTCTGTTACAAAGGTTTTAATATTTGGAATCAAATGTGATCATATCTAAAGTTACAGATGAATAAAAACCTGAAAAGGAAGTGGTTTATTTTTCTGATGAACCAGTGTGAACACTAAATGCTCAGTATGTGTCTGTTCAGTCACCTGTCACACCGATCAGAAACCAGTAAGTTTTCTCCATGGCTGTTTTCTTATCTGTCTGTTTTAGTCTTTTTTAATAACCTGCATTAAAATAACATTGATTCATTTTGCTATTCAGTTAAGTACTACCATTATTTTTAACATTATGACAGTAAAATATACCATTTTTAATTTTAAAATGATCCATGTGGCGATTGTTACTGTTTGTGTTTCTAATGATTGCTGATGTTCTATATTTGACAGAAAGGCCTTTAATAACTCTGAGGGAAATGGCTGATAAAGAAGCAGAGGTGTTGTAATCAAGTCAAGCAAACTCCTAATAAATGAAGGACGACACTTTACTGATGAATTCTTAGGCTTAATCCAGCAAAGAAACAGCTGCTTTAGTAAATCCCCAGGAGTCTCACTGCTACAACATTGCAGTGGTTTGATGGCATCTCCATAATTCAGCCAGCAGGGCCAATGGGATCACGCTCTGAATGGCCCAGATAGCCTTCACAGACCCTACATGGCACACGGTGCTGGACCAGGCAGTTGTAAATCACTGCAACCATCTGACTTCTATTCTGTGTGTAATGAAGTGTGTTCTGGTTTACAGTGAGGTAATGGGTCCACAATTCAGAGTTACCTTGACATTTCCTAGTTGCTGATAAAATATAGCTATTTCTTTCCGGAAAGGGCAGATTGGAGAGAACAAAAGATACTAGTACCATCAGGACTTCATGTACACTTTTTAATGAATAAAAGCCACAGCTACCTCAGGACACAATCAGATAAAATGTGGTTTTAAAGAACAGCAGCAGCATTTTGCTTTGTGACAAGGTCCTGTTTACTCTGTATGACTTTGCCCACTTATTGTGATTTACAGTTAGTGATGATGTTCAGGGCTCTACATGTTTTAATTATTTTTGCTCATTGAGCTTCCATCATGTTCTGCTCTTTCCTCAGTCTGATAAGCTAATGCAGAATTTATTTTTACTTAATTTACCAACATACTTTTAACTGCAGGCCTGCTTTGGCTGGTGTACAAATATGAATATTAAAATATAAAGTAAGTAAGTGTAGAGTAAGTGTAAAACGGGAGATCTGGAGAAGCCAGATCTTCCAGAGCAGTGTGTTTCCAGTGATTGTGATGATCATGTCAGTGAGGAGCATGAAATAGTAGGAAAGGGTTAGATTGAGGCAGTAAGTGGTATGAGTCTAAAAGAATGAAAACTATCTAAAAAAAAAACGGATGCTAGCAGAACTTAGGCAGCCTTACACAAAGAACATCCTTGTTCCTCAGTCACACACCTGCTTCCCTATTTTAGCTCCAACTCGTCTTTCGTTGATGAAGTATAATCAGGAGGTCAAGTTGCTAATTTTCCAAATACATGTTGTGGTTCCCATTCAGTGCAGAAGGAAATAAATTACAGGGAAGCATCTTCCTAATAGCTTATTATTGGACTGCAAAGGAGCAAGAGATAAAGACAAGATGGAGGAAGAGGATGATTGCCCAGCTGAGGGACGCTGGCATCCGGTGGTATGAATATGTTGTGCTGGCTTGGCTCCATTACCGATTGTGAAGGCAGATGTTGCTGTGAGCCCTCAGGCATGAACATGACGTGATGGCAGCGGGTTTTCCATGGCTGCTGCCCAGCCAGCTGCCACCTTAAGTGTCACTCTGCATTGGCAGAGAGGAAGAAAAGCCAAACTGGTCTTGACCAGAAGGGCTGGGGGTGCACTTCACACCATGTGCAGGGACAAAAGACCTGGTGATCTGCAGTCACAGCTGAATGTGCCAGAGCTTTTCAAGCTTCTGTGGAGGATGGGTGGGCTGAGGGGGAGCTGACAGAGACAAATGACTGAGCAGAGTGTCGGTCACAGGATGCAGCTGCTGCTCATCAATTGCTTCCTTATTACAATTAGACTGACTGCCACTTTGAGCTTTAAAGAGCAGGGATGGAAAGTCAAGTTTCCATTTGGTTTATTGATGGGTGCGAGTTGCACATCCTGAAATGAAGCAGAGCGAAAGAACAAACTTCATAAAAACTTTAGGAGCTTTGCCCAGGAAAAGTTAAAGGTTCCCTTTGTCTTTATCTTTTAATATTGTCATTAAAACATTTTTGGAATAGATGTACAGTACATACAGTAGATACAAAAAAACATGAATTATGTTTGTTAAAGCACCAGCTTCCTTCTGCAGTAAGAACTGTTATGGTGAAAGCTGGATCTCTTTAATTGTAAACTCAGTGCCATAAAGTTTCTTCCAGGTTTATTGCTGCTGAATTTGCTCCTCAAACTTTCAATCTGGTGCCAAACTTCCCACCTGATGTAAACAGTTTGCTCATATTGCATATCACTCTCTGTTATGTGACACCAACAGAGATTGAATGGCAAAATGAATCCAAAAATATACATGTTAATCTATTTTCACTACATCTTATAACGCTATTTTGGAAAATGAGGGAGAAAATGGAGAGACTGGGATAGATGAGACATATGGCCAATAAAATAAAGCAGTTTTCTAGTCATACCTGACCACTCAGCATTCATCCAGCTGCATTAAAATGTTGATCATGGCACATTGGACTGCAAAGAGGAAGGAAGCTGAGATCACATTTGTAACTTTCAGGTAGTAATATGTTTCACTAGAAAGTGAATGTCTCCATGAGTTCCACACAAATATGCAACGACTCTCTCTCTTAAATGATGCCACATACATATTATTGACTTCATGATTTTGGATTTTACTGATAATTCCAATCAGCTTTTAAACAACCAACAGCCGACCAGCTCTCTCTCTCCCTCATGATTTCAGCTCATAAAATGACTCCACCACCTCCTTGCTGACGTCACAGCCTGTTGGGACATGGTGGCCATCCACCACCAATGTACTACTGCGTCCATCTGGACCATCCAGGGTTGCACAGCAGTCATTAGTGAACAAGTCTGTTTGAAAATTAATCTTCATGTACGGCTGGGCCCACTGCCACCGTTTCTGCTTGTGAGCTCTGGTTAGGGGCCCAATAGTAGGTTCAAGCACCGCAAGCCTCTGGAGGATCCTCCACCTTGAGGTTCCAGAGGCACCAGCAGCTTCAAATAACTGTTTGCTGTTTTGTAAGGACATTTTAACAGCTTCTCTCTTAATCCCATGAATTTGTCTAACAGAAACCTTCCTCATTATGCCTTTATCTGTACAAACCCATCTTTGTTCTGAATCAGCTACAAATCTATTCACAGTATGATAATGCTTCAGTTTTTGTTAAATATCTCATGTTTTCATACCTTGTCATACAGCACTACACTATCTGATGATTTTCATCAGCAGAGATTCTTTCTCTTTCCCATATTGCTTGAAACCTGTGGCCTGTTTAATAATGTGGAACATCCTTCTTAAGTAGATTTCCTTTAATTGAGCTCACAAGACAAACTGATCAGCCAGCTCTCTTTAATGAATTACAGTGATTCAAAGAGCCCTGACACACAATACCATCTATCAATTTAATAGCACAACAAAAGTTTTATCTTTATGACACTTAAATCCAATTTGCATAATAATTTGGAACACGGTGTAATAGGATTACTTGTTACATACACTTTAATTATGCTCTAACATTTTTACAGGTCTTAACACATACACTTGACAAAATGTGATTAAAAAAAAAAGGTTTAACTCTGCTTGTCTGTTTTATGCCTCTCCCAACAACACGTCCATGTTGCCCATATCAGAGACCAGCACTGCACTGCCCCCACTGTAGGTCACTGAAAACTGCAGCACACCCCTGCATGGTCAAACAGTATGGTATACATAAACCATTTTTTAAGAAACACTGGTGAGGCAGGTCAGCAGCACCATCGGGATAACTGGTAACTCAGAATAACTGACAAGGTTAACCAAATGCATGCATTCAACAACAGTTATGTACCACATGATGTCTTTCTGTTGAACAATTATTCACATGCTCAGCTATTTGTAGGAACATGTAAGGCTGTCATGTTTTGTTTGTTGTGAAAACATATGCAGTGAAGAGAAAGGCATTCCTACCACAAAGTATGTTTTTTTCTTATTTTTTAAGAGAGAAGTCCAGAACTTACAGACAACTGAAACATGGAGGGCACAATGGAATCACGACTCATGAGTCCACAGCACAAGATCCAGAAAGCAAAGATGTAAACAGACCTGCTTAAAGCTGCAGGGGAAACCAGGACCAGATGTGTCTCCTCAACAGAACAGAGTGCAGCTGAATAGGGACTTGGACATGGTCTGCTCCCAATACTCACATTGCACCCTATGTCCCTCTGTGAAGTATGGACTCAGTCAAAGTGAACATAAGGGTTCTAGTGTGCAGGTTACAAGCATGCAAAAACTTGAGAATTGGGACAGTATGCGCCTGCAACGCAACTTTGACAACCAGAATGGCCGACTGGTCACTGTTTAGGAATTGTGCTGCTAAAAAACACAAATACAACAAAAAATAATAATTTTAAAAGCACAATGTTTTTGCTTTCCAAAGTCATTGCTGGAGATATTTTGCTGTTCAAATGTGTTTTATTATGAAACAAAAATTATTTCAATACTTTACATTTTTTGTGACGAGACAGAGCTTCCATAGTGAACATATGAAAATTTTCAATTTGTCTGTAAACATTTTCCATTGTATAATATGATGATTTTGTCAAAAAAGAAAAATACACACTAAAACTAACATTTAATTTAGTTTTAAATTGAGTAAAACATGAGAAACAAAATACAGTCCTAAAGGCAATTCCTTATGATTCAGCTAATTAAAGGTATGATTAAATATTTAGCTATTACTAAATAAGAACCATGTCTGATTATGAGTGGATATAGAGACAAAAACTGTAATAATACATTTCTGAGGAACACTCTGACATCAATTTTCTCCCCCTGACAAGAAAACATTCGTTTAAAAATCAAAAAATAAGAAACAAAAACCTTTCTCTCACAAAAAAAATTAAGAAATTCCAAACTATGTCTGAAGATTTCCCTGTAATGACTTTCTGCAAAAGAAATTCAATATAGATATCAGTTCCTATGCATTTTGTGATTGAAATTTTTGCACCTTCAACTTCATTGTTATTTTTAGAAAGATTTTCAAAACTGGCTCTTATATAAGAAATCTATTCCACTTTTAAGTTTTAATATAATGGAATTTGATCTTCTAACATCAGATGAAAGGTCAAATTATGAGATAAAATTATAAATTTTTAACACTTTCTAAAGTGAAATAATTTTATTTTAAAAAGTGCTTAAACAACACAATAGCCCAATCTTTATTTTAATATTTTAATAGCTTAATTTAAGGTTTGAAATTCACCTAGCATTTGAAACATTTTCTGTTTTAAGTTCCTCACACAGTTAGTTTATGTTATTTTCCTCTCATGTGCCTTGTCATACTACTTTCTTTGAATTTTGAGTCATTCATCATCCATTCATCAGCTCCTCTTATTCTTCGTTTCGTTCTGAGAAACTGAGAAAAATTGACTAAGAAATAAAGAGATGAATACAAAGGGATCCGAACAAGACACAAAACGATCAACTGAATCAAATCAAGAGTATTGAGTCTAAGTGAACCCATAAATGGAGCAAACTGAGAACACAGAATCTTAAATTGAGTAAAACATGAGAACCAAAAGTAATCACAACCCAAAACAATCCAAATACAGACCAATTTATTTTTGTTTATGTAAATAGGACCAGTTAACACTAAATGTCATGTTGAGGCATTTTACAAAAAATCATTTGAATTCAATTAAATATACATTCCAACTGATACTAGTTATCGACCACTACAGTATGCTCAGTTAATTATTCAAATTGGTTCAAATTAACACCCATGGAGGATCATTTCTCCCATGTTACAACTTCCCTCTGAGATACATACAATATTTTTGAAATGAATTTAACTGAGGGCCACTTAAAGATATAAAGTGAGCCCAGTGATGCCTGCTGACTTTTTTCTAAAAGTAAAATTGTTGGATCCTGTTTGTTTAAGCAAAGCATGGTTAAAAAAGTATCTTAGTCTCTGATGTTGAGCACTTTAAAGTATTTATAAAGGCTGCAAAGCAGTGGTTACTTGCTGGCCACATCTTTAATTTAACCTGGCTGACCTTTAGAGCTCAGGTCAAATTAACCACTGACCCGTTCATGTTGCTCTAAGATGGATACAGTCCATCTTAAAGATTGACAATTAAAGATATCAATCTTTAAATGACATGTTTATGCAAATCCACATGCATGTTAAGTAAAACATTCCAGTTTTGTTACACTAACAAAACATTCAAATCATATAAACAAAAAGGCTGAGTCTTAGTCAGTGAAATATAAATAGATTTAAATTGAGATGAGCATATAGCTAATTCCTTTCCAGTGGTAAAAAGTACAGTCATGTTCATTAAATTCTAAACCAAATAAAGGTAAAAGTTACTGCAATTGTTAAATGTCAGCAAATATAGTACTTACAGTAAAGAGATGCATTTCTAAAAAAAAAAATTACATTGAAAATGAAATAAAATGTTAGTCCACGTAAAGGCAGATGTGAAGACTAGTTCTATCTACAGAGAAAGAAAATGGTTTTCCATTTGTTGGTCCAGAATAAAATGGATTTCTCCACCATCTGCTGAATATTTCTTTTTTTCTGTGTCTTTGAGGTTGTGGTAAAGTCACCTGTCTCATAACATGACTTTAACTGATTAGCACAGCCTGTAGGACATCCTTTTCTTGGTAGATGAAACTTAATTGGAAGACAGAGACATGATTACGTGAAGCGCTGATTAAATGAGACAACTAAAACCATGTAGCCGGTCTGTGTTTCACTTCCCAAACATCTGATCATAATCATGGACTCCAATGATAAAGGTAATTGCATTATTTAAACAAGCAGAGGACAGCAATTTAACCAACATAAGAATGAAATAATCAGATGTGATTGTCTGCACACACATCAGGACAGAGTTAGTGCAGCAGGGAGAAGCCAACAGCACAGTATGGGAACACTGGCAGAGGCCTGGACTGTCTGAATGTTGAAGCACTGTGTTCCAGCTTCTTGTGTTTTGAGCAAGGATTCTTTGACAAAGGTTAATATCCACTGACCCATCCCTCTCCAGCAAAGCACTCTCTTCTTATCTAATTCCACTTCTAGATGAGAAGTAGAAGTTTAAGGCAAACTGTGGTCTTAGTCAAAAACGTACAAAATATCTAAAGTCCTATCCCCAAAAACGTTAATCAAAATCAAACAAATATGAATATTTACTTTAATGTTTACACTTGACTGTTTACATATGGAACAATGTTAGACTGTTAATAAAGTGGCTCTGCCATTGGGTGAATATCTTCCAATGGATAGATAGGAAGCTGGGAAGTTGAGCAGTGTTTTAGTGACATCTATTGGTGTATTATATTATTGTAGACTCCATACACCTTCAGCCTTTCTTTTCTCTGCTCTACATTTACAGTTGATAAATAGAACAGTAAAGTATGATTTATACAAACAATATTTTATAACCTAACCCCTCCTGTACTAATGGGGAAATTGAATCAGTTTGCTTTAAATGGACAACACTTCTCAGTTATTAAAAACACCCATATTCTACAAAATTAAATCCCTTGAAAAGATTCAGAATTTTGATGCAATATGCTAAGGACACTTTGTAAAACACTGTAGAAACACACATTTACATTATATTGTTATTTCATTGCTGTTATGATATGTTACAAAATTAAATCAAATATCTGATTATGTAAAAAAAGTCATCAATTCAGTCTCAATGCAGCTTGCATCATTCTCTGACCAAATAAGTAAAACACAAAATTAAACACAAGACTGTCAGGTTCCCTTCTGGCTCTCAGACAGCTATGAATGTTGTACAGTAGGACAGAACACTGTCCAAAAAAAATCAGAAAGAAAACATCAAAATATTATTTTCAACGCTTTTAAAAGCAGAAATGAAGATCACTGATATTGTGAGCTACAGGACCAGCTCCGGTGGGCTATCCACGTTTTTTCATGCACGCAAATTACAAGACTGATTCAGTTCAGATCAACCACAATGTTATGAGGTCTTATACGAAAATTCAGTTTTTTGGGAAACAATGTTTGTCTTACCTAAACCTGTTTCTGCAAACAGAACATCCATTTCAGGTGCAGCCAGGCTGGTGTTTGGAGACATAACCAGTCATTGAAATTCAGCTAAAAACAAGGAAAGAGGTGTGTCAACTGTTGACTGTTAAACTGAAGTTACTGGAGAGTTGGGTCGGACTCTCTGCTACAGTACTGGACTGGTTCGGGTCACGCCTAAACAACATTTTTAGGAGTAATAAACACCTGGAAATGATTCTTTAGAAAGTCTTTCTTTAGACCAATATCTACAAAAACTCATTTGTGCGTCTATCTATTGATCACTGCAGCAGTATTTTCACAGGACTGCCTAAGAAAATCAGACAGCTGATCCAGAACGCTGCTGCTCACTTCTCACTAAAACCAACAGAGAACATCACCCCACTTCTAACGTTCTCCCGCTTACCTTCCACTATCACCTCCTAGACCACTCAGGTCTTCTGGTTCTGGTCTGCTCTGCTCCTCAGAACCAGAACCAAACACAGAGAAGCCGCATTCTTTTTCTATGCTGCTACAATCTGGAACAAACTCCTAGAAAACTGTAAAACTGCTGAAACACTGAGTTGCATTATAAAACTCCACCTGTTTAGAGTTGCTTTTGATTCCTAATCAGTGGAGCGTTGATCAATATATTTGATGTATATCTGCTTGATGAAAGCATTTGAAAAAATGTCATTTTCATTTCTATTTTATAATTAATTACTGTATTGAGTAAAGCACGTTGAAATGCCTTGTTACTGAATTGTGCAATGTAATCTTGGCTGGACTTTGACTATCAATTTGGACTGTATTGTAAATGGACTGACTTGGGCACTGCTTCATTACTTTGCATATTTCCTTGCAGATGAAATGCTGTATCGTGTATGAATATGAAGAGGTAAAAGGTTTATGGTTATGGGTCAATTGGTGTGCTTGTGAAATCTAGTAAATGTCAGTTCATAATTATGTTTGACTGAATCCACCTCAAAGATAACAGAACATATTTTTGATTGTTTATTATCAGCAGGTAATCAAATACATATAAAGAAACAGTAGGAAAGAGAAGTTTAGAAGCAACTTTTTACAAGGTAGCTTTTTCACTTTTACAACCACATTCACTCCTGTTTTGTCTTTCAATTGCCTTCATGTGAAACATGTTGTGCAGTACAAAAAGAAACATTGTTACATTAGTAATAAATAAAATTAAGAATAAAACCATTATTTACAAATAATAAGCTTAGAAAAAAATAAACATTCCATGTACACATTCCACAAAACAATAAAATCCTTCCTACCACCTCGAAGTGACTTGTTATATTTTGGATTACTGGAGTATTTGGGGATGACCATTTGGAATGCAAAGAGTCGTATTTTAAAACTATTGTTTAAAATTAAGGGCACTGTCATTTGGAAGAGAAAAAAAACATGTTCAACATGTTATTTTTAATTAATTACCACTCTGTCTACTGAAGGATCTCAGAGATTAACAATAAACCCTCCCATAAAGGCTTTCTGTAGGTTAGCCTTTATGGGAGGGTTATTCATCTTGTCTTTGATACAAGATGAATAATACCAGAACAACACCCCTCCATTAACATCCAGTGTTTCCATTTTTTTAAACACCTGCAACTGGGCTTCAGTCATTTATCAGTTTACTACTACAAACTGTAAAGTCTGTCTTTTCATACAAAATGTTGCGCTAAATGCATTCATTTCTTTGAAAGACAGATTATAAATGCAGATTGAAGTATAAATGGGTATTTATTCAAAGTACAAACATGGGAAAAAGATGGTTGAGAGAACCTAATATGCTTCCCTTTAAACAACATAGGATGGGTGTGTGGCAGTGTTTCTTAGTCCTGGTCCTCAGAGACCCAGCCCTACATGCTGTAGGTGTTTCCCTTCTGCCACATACCTGACTGGAATAAGTAGGTGATAAACAGGCTTCTGCAGCTCTGGATGACATGCAGAGGAGGTCATGCTATCATTTGAATCAGGTGTTTTGGAACAAAGATGCATGTAAAACACACAGGGCAGTGGAATAGAGAAGCATTGATCTATGGGTGAAACAGACAATGTTCTTTACATTTTTTGCACAAAATCCTTTTAAGACAATGATATTTCACCTGTTTAGTTCTGCCTACTTTGAACTCCTTTCAGAATGAGCTGTTTTATTGCTGTCACTTTTATGCAAATAAAGTGCTACTATCCACGTCAGTAGCAGATTGTGATTCCAGTAGCAGGAATCAAAAAGTACATTTTGCGTAATGGGTCTCCTTTAAATAGCAGAAAAGGTAATTAAAGATAAACAACTATGTTTCTAAAAACAAAATGAAGAAAAGAAAAACAACTTGTGAAAACTGAAACTGGAATCCATTTCTGGTTAAAACATTAAGAAAGAATTTTGAAGTATTCACATTTCATGCAAAGGTGAATGATGGCCCTGTAAGAGCAGCAATATGCAACATTAAAACACAGAAGCAAGAGACTTTTTATTGTGAGCAAATAATAGAATTTGCCCAACATGTTATCATCAACCATTGTGGGCAAAAGAGGTAAATTTACATTTAAGCTCTCAAACAGACCTAATTGTCAGATGATCAAAAATTTAAGATCCTGTTCAGACCTGCCTCAAACAATTAAAATCTGGGTATTTCATGTCATTTTCATTACATTGTCAAGTTCCCCTCACAAAAGTATTCCTACTTTTCAGTTCCGTCCTGACAAAAGTATTCCTGCTTTTGTCAGAAAGACAAAAGTAGGAAGATGTTCTGTCTTTGGATGTGGCAGGATTGTTGAGCTGCGCAAGCAAGTTTGTCTCACAAAGTGACATGACTGCTGAAGCTGGATGTAATAAGAGATTCATTATAAGCCTCTAAAACGCTACGGGATGAAAATGTCTAAAGGTAGACCTAAAGAGGTTTCACCTGCAATGAGCTGGATGTTCTGTTGTCTGTGAAGACACAAGCTAATCCTTCTCAAATTAAGGTCCTCACTAATTCTGACTGCAGTTCAGCATCATAAAGACGACTTCTGAGAGATGGCCTTAAAGAACAAAATAAAAGTCTTCAAAGCCCACACTACTAACTTGATCATTTAGATTTGCCAGCCCATTGAAAGCCTGAATATCTTAACATTTTCTGATGAGAATAAAAATTATTAGATTGACCTGATGGCTTCCAATGTGAATGAGTAGTTCTTCATATAGCTGGGTGAAGACAGCTCTAGAGTCATTAAATGGTCAGTATGACCAGAAGGGTCGGGGTTTCATCCATCTGCTACCTGAGAAAGCAGCTTGTTGTCTTTAGAGCCTCGTTTGGATCATCCTGGATCATCCTGCACATTATCTTGAATGGACTCCCACAGAAAACTTTTGGGGATGTACGAATGTTTAAAAAGTCCGATATGAGTGGAGCAACTTCCTATGTATTCAATAAAATGTTCTATTGCTTGTTTTTTCTCTTGCTCCTGTTTTTTTTTTTTTTTTTTTTTTGCATTTAGAAACCAGCTGACAACCTGGTTACAAACCACCAGCACAAAATGCAAACAGTGTTGCCCTTTCTTAAGATTTTGATCAGAAATGTATAGATTAGTGAGAGATTTTTAGTCTAGTAGTTTCAGCTGGGTAAGGGCATTTTATTGTTATAACTTAAATTTCATAAAATGGTCAAAAATCCTAATGTAAAATCACAGTTACCAGCTCAAATAAAGGCTCCAACAGAGTTTTGGATATAGAGCAGTACATTGTGTATTAGATAGCCAAAGTGAAATCACTGAAAAATCTATTTACAAAATTCTGTTGTACAACATACAAGAGGTATTACAAAAAAATTATCAAACATTGTTAAGTTCTGTTAGCAAAAAGGTATTTTTGTACATTTCTAGCACAAGAGTTGTACATCATCTTGTATTGAGAGAGGCAGTTTTCATATGGCAAAGCGAGACATAAGTACATATCATGCTGCACTAATATAGTGCAAAATCACGCCTGGAAATAAGAAGGGAGAGGCAGGCAGAATGACGGCAGCTCGAGGATCCTTTGGGCTCGCTTTCCTTTTTTTGGTGAAATTTTTACCTTTCAGTTCCGTCCATCAAGCAATGACTAAGAGAAGACAAAATGTTCTTTGAAGGACCAAGAGAAAAGGTGGAGCAAAGACCATGCAACTAAGCTGTTAAGAAATGAACGACTAACGACTGAGTATTTGTGCTTTTGTAGCAAATGTCTTCTGGTTTCCTCCTCTCCACTAAATATGGTCTGAATGCAATTGGTGGTAGTAGATGTCAGAAAAGCAAAGGCAGACTTCCAGAGGAAGATAGTAAAGTCATGAAGGCTCTTTAAAAAAAAAATTACATTTAAAATGTTAAAATGGAAACATCAAAGCTGCTAATAAACACAGAGTTATAGTGTCTTGAGCTCAGAGGTTTCTTTTTCTGTCAGAAACTTAGTCTGCATATTTGCTGACCAATGCCCAGTAGTGACCCTGACATTAACGGGTATTACCAGCAACCCTGCATCCCCAGCAAGGACAGAATTTTGTACAGTACGTCTGTAAGGAGGAAGACTTCTACATGTCGGCGTCTCCATCATAGGCCAGAGTCAGAGGCTTCAGTCTGTTGTTCATCTGCCGTCGCTGTGGCTTCTTTGGCTTTTTGCTGCACATTGGACAAACAACAACAATTGTTTCTTAGACACTCTGACCTCAACCCAGAAGCATTGCAGCTTTAAGGCTGAAATGAACAAAATAACTTTGTATGAGAATGTCATGTAAAGGGATGACCACTAGATGGTGCCACAGTAGTAATAACTACAACCTGTGAAGTGTTGAGGTTTTAGATGAATTACTTACTACACTTCTTTCCCTTTCAAGTGCTTTAATACTGAAAATACTTTCATATATGTTATTATAAAAATACATTTTAATTAATATTCTGGGCTTGTAAACTGCTGCTTTCACTGGGTTTCTCTGCTAAAGACTTTATTTTCATATAAACTTGTTACAAAAAGGTTTGTTTTTGTTTATGTCCATTTTTTTCATTGCAGCAAAACTGTTTCTAGAGAATAAATCTTCTGTCTTTCTGTGGTGGTGATGTGGAGAGAGCTCTCTGCAATACGACCCTGCGGTCATTTGCAGTGTGTGATGTCCAGCTCACCTCACCACAGGACAGGATCCACTGGGAGGCAAAAGCTGTTCTGTGTTAAGGCACCTGCTGTTTGGTTGTGCAGTGATGCAACAGGGAGTGAGTGAGTCCCTGACTAAGTGATAAGAGTTTCAAAGTGAGGTGGTGGCAGAGAGTGCTCCAGCTGTGAAGGTGGCGGCTGCTGGAGTGGTGCACCACACTGATGGAGCTGGCTCTGCCGATTGAACTCATCTTGTTCTAGTTTCTGGCAGGCAGGGCAGGTGTAAGGCACTGTGCAGGTGCTCGGTTCCGTCCAGTAAGTCCTGTCTGAGGGACAATCAGACCTCGACTTGCGGCAAAGGCACCGACCACAATAACTGAGCACAGTGTGAGAGCGGTGACACAGGAAGGCAAAATGAGGAACAAAAGGGACAAATGATGAGAAACTCAAAAAACCAATGAATAAAATTAATGAATGAGACTGAGCAGGGATGTGATGGAGCTTTAATTTCTGCTCATGAGGAGTCCATTTAGTTTGCCAGAGTAATGGTTTCAACTAGATGATTCCTATAGTTGGAGTCTGTGGCGAAACACCATGTTAAACTGATTCAGTGGTTAAACACCATTCCCTACATATTTTCCATTTTAATAATTCTAATTTTACCATTTAAAATTAGAGTTGCACAATTTTTAAAATTGAATTCAAACATTATTGTAGTCATTGTTCTATTGCTCTATTTTATCCATCCATCCATTTATGGATGGATAAAGCAAAAACAACAAATCTTAAAATTGAGAACTCAGCTTTGGCTGTCAAGACAAATGCTCTGTGTGCTGTTTAACTTTTATTCACATAGATTAACAGAAATGAAATTACCAGCACTTTCATGCGGCGGGTTTTCAGTGGTTTTAATGTGCTTCGTAGCCAAAAGTTGAGCTGTAATTTGTTGCCAATCAGACAGATTTTTTTCTAATATAATTTGAGTGATTTTAATTTACAACTTGCCAGGATTTCTGAAGGTCTCTGATATTTTCTTCTGTTTAAAATCCTGACGATAGTCAGTGGAATGATTTTTCTTTGTTAAGCCACTTAACACTGACCTATTAATCAAAAAGAGCAAATTTGACAGAGTTTGACACAAAGTGCATCAGTGGAGGAAAAACATGGCCTGAAGCAAGTAATCAACAAAAAGATTTACCATCTCTACAACCTTTTCCTGGCTTTAAAGTTCTGTTGATTTTAGTACGAGACACGCTCATGTTGTTACTTTTAAACTACATCTGTTCAGAACTAATTGCCTCAGAGAAACAGCCGTATTTATGGCCAGTTCATATTGGAACATGCTGCCTCCTGAGGTGAGATTTGTTGGTCACCATGACAGTTAGAATAATAGTTCTGTTTGCTTGGAGGTGGCACACTAAGTGGCACTTTTTAGATGCCAGATTTTGCCACAGCGGGGATTTGTGTTGATAGTTGTCACATTAATTGCTGGAGAATTCAATTTGAAATATATATATTGAGATAATGAAGTTATAAAAAATCCTACATACATTATCAAAACCACATATGTCCTCCAACTTGTTCATTAAAACACTTTTCTTTATGGTCAGCTCCATTACATCACTCAGTGCTGATAAATGGCAACACAGGCTATGAAAAAAATGATAAATGTGGAACAATAATTGACAATAATTGTTAAGGGTTTGGTACGTTACCAGGCTAAGTATGTCATTGAAATGATAAAGACGAGTAAAACAAACACTCCTGCTGCAACGCCGTACACCCAAGTCTTCAGGGTCCCATCTGCACAGAGAGTCACACACACACACATTATTTGTGTTCATTTACATTGCTGTGGTCTGCATGATATTATTTCCTTCTGTGTGTGTATCATAAAAAAGTTTAATGAACCAAAACAGCATTTCTGATCATGTTTCAAAAATAGAAAAAAACAGAAGCTGTATTCCATCTTTTAATCTAAAATCAATAGAGCTTCTATGCGTAAAATCAAAAGAAGCCACATGTATGTCAAAAGTCATTTGTAAATGTTTGGTACTGTATATAAATATATACACACACACACACACCCACGCCCACACGACACACGGCCGCAAAGCTAATGTTACCTTTAACATTAGCTTTGTGGCTAACCTTTAACATTAGCTTTGCGGCTAGGGATGCCCTCTTTAGGGCGTAGCTTAGATAGAGGCCAACAAGGAGAACTGTGAACTGTTGTTAGACGTCATTTTGTTCTGCTAGCTCATAAAAATAGCATGAACAATGGTCCAGCTGTATTTTGGTATTGATAAATGGAATTCATGAATTCAACTCACTGACTCTTCTTCAACCTTATACACTTAGAACCTAAATGGAGAAAGGATAATTCTTCACAGAACTGAGTGCTATATATTTACTATTGCAGTTCATTTTCTGGCCTACAAGAGGCAGTACAGCTCTAACTCTGTTAGTAAAAGTTAGTAAAGTTAGTAAAAGTGAGAATCAAAATGCATCTTGTAATTTCAATATCAACTCTCAAAACAAATGTTACTGCCAGTATATAGAACGGGTCTCCCTTGGAAACCAGTTTTATTAATCTCAGTAGATCTTATGCAATAAAGAAAGGCCTAATAAAAAGTAAAATTTTGGAATTCATAAACAACATGATATTACACATTCTAGAACTAATCAAAGTTTAAAAACATGCATAGAGTGGATAAACACACAAAAAAATACAAACCAACAAACAAATCAAGCTCAGAATAAAATATTCCATTGCTTATAAGTCTTGTGATTTTAAGTCAGTACAAAATATTTCAAAGCATTGTAATGGAGATAGGAAACTATTTCATCAGGACAACCCACATAAATAAACAAATGACAACACATCACATACACAACTAAAATTAATGCCTAAAGATATATTCTCTATTTTGTCTCTTTCAAGTTGTTAAGTCTGTTTGCTGCATGTTGTACACTAACCTGCTGATCTCGTGATGCAAACAAGTATCTTCACTTCAACCCAGGTAACAGAAACATGCTTAGATATTTGCATGGAAATGTACCAGAGGTTGTCTGAGGTATAGAACCAGCCTTCCAGAGTGTCTTACCTGGACCAAAGGGCTGCAGGAACCAGGTTCTCCCTGCTCTGCCCGGGGCGCTGGCTGCAGGCTGGACGGGGTTGTAAGCTCGGATGGTCTTCACGTCAGCTTTGTTGTCACTTGCAGTTGGGATCTCCAGCACTGGGATGACAGTACACTGATCCAACCCACCGTCAGATGTCATCACTTCAGTGTAGCCCTCTTCACAGCCACACACACCTGCCTAAAACAGCAAGCAGTGAAGGTTTTACAACAAAACAATGCTTTATCAAGCATTTACAGTCACAAGGGAGCTGAAACAATCAGCAGTAAACACAAAAAACCCTCTAAAACATATTAATAATCCTAAAACCATTGCTTGATGTTTGACAGCATTTACAGTCTAAAATCAGATCCATTATTCATAGCAGATAGCGCGACCCATGTTTGGAGGTCTTGAGTCCTCGACGCAGCTGTCGTGGGTTCGATTCCCAGACCCGGCGACATTTGCCGCAGGTCTTCCTCCCTCTCCTTCCCCCTTTCCTGTCAGCCTACTTTCATATAAGGGACACTAGAGTCCACAAAAAGACCCCCTGGAGAGGATAAAAAAAACAAACCAAAAAAAACTGTAGAATGTGATGTAAGACGGATAAAATGCAGCTGGGATAAGTTTGATGCTTTTATTTTTAAGAGTCTCACAAACTATTTTAAATGATACATTTCTCTTTTAACAAATATTTTAAATACATTTTAGTCATGTACTTAGGATATATACAGTATCCTAAGTGGCACAGAACTTATTATGCAAAATAAAGAATATTATTTCACTAAACTTTTCCTTTACTTCTTTGCTTCAGGGGTTTTCTTTTGACTAATGTGACTCTGCTGTCTGTGTGTCAGCAAAGGCATTAAAACCAAATCTGCCTTCCTCTTCTCCCCGACTTTGCAAATTGCACTGCAGGGAGTTCCAAGCACCTGATAATCTCCAAAGGAAATCTCACCCTCAGAAATCCTTGTTGTGCAAACAACAGCTTGTTTCGCTGCAGAGCTGACAGAGAGGAAACAGAGACTGTTCACTGATCCTGACTCTCATTTAGAATTTAAGTTAAGCAGTTCTTCTCAGAGTGTCATTATTTTCTTAAACAAACAGCATTAATGCAATTTCTACAGCAACGTAATGAACATTACTGTTTAAATTTTCACTGCTCAAGCCACAGTGAAGTAACAGCTTAAGAGAAGAAGGGACCAGGAGGAGGCCAGGAGAGAGAGAGGGGGGGGTGTAAGAACAAGACAGGAGCGGGACAGGAATGGGTCAGGACCTGACGTGATCCACTCCCACTGGCTATTGCAGCACATGGCACTCTGTGATACTGTCAGCTCACATAAGTATAGCGCCAAACACAGAGGGGATAACAGAGGGCAGGACTGCCACGAGGATTAACCACAGAAAACAACACCATCAGGTGACAGGTCTGCAACCTGAGCCTCCACTAAATGGAAACACTTCATGGGCTCCAAACTTGTGGCAGAGCATAAACCCCTAGAATAATATTAAGTTGTTTTGAAATCAGCTAAAGTTGTGACATTCATTTTCAGCAGGAAGATTCTAAGAGTTTCATTCTGCTGCTTCTGAACACAGGTGAAATCTGGAAGCAGTTCCTCTTTGTCCTATTGTCCACAGACAGGGCTGTAAGATGGCTCCTTCTCCTGCTCTGTCCTCTCATGCCTTCTCACAGTAATGCTTTTGGAATCAGGAATATATCCATGGATGTGTCTGTCTATTTGTTATTTTAGGGTTTTTGAACTATGACATTCATCTTTAAATCTAAAACTGGGTTTAAAGCATCACAGAGCAGTGTGCATAAAGTCAGTAATCAGGCTTAACTATTGGCTCTCTAAGACAGAATGGAGTCATGATGCCCGGAGGATCCAACAGTCCGTGACAAATTCTCTCAATAGAGTACTGTAGCTGTTTTATTTTTTAAGTGCCTTGCATGTAATACACTCTGGAGATGACAGCATTTGGAGTAAATAAATTAAATATATACTTATTTTTAGCCAATAAACAAACTATCATCTTTGGGACTTTGGTTTTGTGTTTTCCTTTATTTTATGATTTGTCAGTCTTTGCTTTTCACCAACCAACTGCTCCGTATTCAGCAATCAACTCTCATGCATAAATATACTGCAGTCAGCTAATTCGCTGTCATATTCTCCTGTGTTGCAACCAGTCAATTAGTCCCACTCATGATGGAACATTTTGGATTCATCACTGGGCTTTTGTTTTTCTTTTTAATTTATTTTAAGGCAGCTACACACACACACACACACATATATATATATATATATATATATATATATATATATATATATATATATATATATATATATATATATACTTACTGTTTTCTCTCTGCATTTGGGTTCTGCACTTCACTGGTTTATGACAATTACATATAAACAATTTTCATTGCTCTTTCCAACACCCACCTCTGTGCACAAAGACCATGGTTTAGTACAAGGAGGTTCACAAGATCGATCCGCCATTGGCTTGGCTGCTGCCAGACAACCACCTGCAAAGCAGAATGTAAGAGGTCAAACTGACATGCTTTGTGGTTCAGTAGTGGTCTTTATGTGTGGTTATGATCATAGCCTTTATGGAAGTCAGTCCAGTTGGTGCTTTAGATGTTCTGTCAATAATCTGTTTGATGTGATTTTTCTGTGGCTTGTCTTACTTTAGGAGCTCTGATTCCTACATGGTTTTTCTGTGACATTTTCCAGGCACCCAGTGGACATACAGTTTGGTGTTCCCTTGTGGTTGTCGTCATGGTAGTCCTGTCCTTTGTTATCATATCTGAGTGCATGAATATTTTAGACAGCATACTTAATCTCTATTGGGTTATAGAATGCTTAGGTTGATTCAGTCTTGATTTCAACAGCAAACTGTTGGACTAAAAACCAATAAACTCTAAATCAATCAAGTTTAAATATTGAAGTTTCAGCAGAAGGAGCCTTGAATGTAAACTGCTTCTGGTATGCTGACGGATGAAAGCTCTGGAAAGGTTTTCATGAAGAATAATAAAAAATGTTCTAGTTCTAGTTAATTTCACTGGAAGTTCCAGAAATGAAGAAATTTTGTTTTGTCTGTACTATGACAGGTTTTTGTTGCATTTTCGAAGTAGAAAGTTTCGAAATAGTTTTTTGAGTTGTCAGTCAAGACAGTGCTTTGGTTTAAAAGTATATCTGAAAGACCAACAAATGCACAATAAAGCTTGACGACCTTGAAAACCATCACAATGCTCAAGTGCCCTTCAGTGAATAGGTACGAGAGTGCTGCATTCAGCAGTGAGTAGGTGCTCCTATACTGTGTGAGTTTTCTCTGGTACTACAGCTTCCTCCTACTGTTATTTCTTCACTTGATAGCTGGCCATTACAGCTTTATTGGATAATCACTGAGTGTTTATTTGGGACCAATCAGCAGTCTGAAATGACCAGAGCATACAGAGTATTACCTGTGACATTCATCCCATCAGAGCGCTGGCACCAGACATGACGGGACGAACCTCTCCATGTTCCAGTCCTCCACTTGTATTCAAAACACTGTCCGCCTGATGACACATGGTCTGGTTGAATGGCTACATCTGCATTTTCTTCTATTATATGTTGAATATTTCCTTGTCTGCCTTCTCACACATATGAACTTCACTATCAAAACCGTCATCACAGTAGTGCATCTCAAAATATGTGAATACTACATTTTATCACGTATTTCAGAAAGTGAAACAAGTATAGATTCATCATACATAGAGTGAAAAATGTCAAACCTTAATTTTTTGTCATGGTAATAATTATGGCTGACAGACAAAAAGAATCCAAAACTAAATGCCTCAGAAAATTACAGTATTACATAAAGTCTATTATAAAAATAGTATTTAAATGGAAATGTCAAGTTTCTGAAACATATTTCATTTGAAGTCAATACTTGTATGTAACAAATCAGGCATGTAAGCCACACCAGCATTTCATCATCAACTGTTTAAAGCAAGTTTTTCTTTCTGCTCTGCGTCTGAGGAATGCCTTAACCAAAGCTCTGTTAATCTGACCTGCACATGGCCGTGCCTCCAGTTCTTGTTCAGGACACTCAAGCAGGTTTTCAGGATCCTGAGCAACTACAGCTCTGGATCGAACTTGGATAGAGCCAAAACCAAGGTCATCCCCACTCACACAGCTTAGCTGACATGGACTCCAGACAGTCCAATCTGTCAGGTAGCATTCTCCTATAGCAAGGCAAACAAACAAACAAAATGTTTACATTTCCAGGTTAAAAAAAACAGTAAAACTGTAATATACAACATAGAACACAGAAACGGTGGTTTATGTCCTTAAAATGAATGACAAACATAGAAAGTGCAGTTGTTGTTAATTATGGCTAAACTGTTTCCAGCAGAAATTTTCGGCTACTTACTCTGTATTTGTTACCATTTCAAGGAACAGAAAGCTAGCTAGTAAGTTAACTTAGGATTCTAATTCTGCTCACCAAGTGTCAAACTCATTTGCGTAATATCAAATGTGTTGCATTGTTGGAAACCTTCATGTTTGTTTTTTAAATTGACCAACCTTAGAGTGGTCCTGTCCGTTTCCTGTTTCTTATTCTCCGTTTTTTAATTGCAGATTTTTAACTGCCATGAAAAAGAGCATCATGACTATATATACCTACAGAATTATGTTCCTTCCATCACATCAGTGCAGAATAAAAGGGTAACAATATCACATTCAAGTTATGAATGTGTCAGCTGTTTATATGATAGCACCGGGTTTACAAGACAAGATTTGAACAATATTTTTGAGAAATTAAAGATTGCCTCTATTTTGCTTTTACAAATAGAATAATGTTACATTCTATAAACTGGAGATTGGCGATCAAATTCGAAAATTGTTGTCTATGTTTAAACACCTTTTTATAGTGTTTTCTTATTTTCATGCATGACGATACTGGTAACAGAAATGCATTTGATTGCTTTTGCTTTTATCACGAATAAAAAGGTTTCAGAAAAATCTAACTCTTTCTTAAATAATCAGTTTTCAGTGTAGAGTTGGTCACTTCAGATTTATCCAAGTATTTTCTATCTTTTGGAAAAGGTCAAACGATTTTGGAAAAAGTGTGTACTTTGAATATGTGTGGAAGAGCTACATTTTCTTTACTAAACCAATATTTGTGTTTTGTTTCTCATTTTCTACTGTGCATATTTATTATCAAAGTCAAATGACTTCCATTAAAATTTTTTGGGAATGAACTTATTTAGCACCTTTTCAGTCTTTCTAAGCACTCAAAATGACACTATAGGCGTACTAAATACCTTTGGATAAGTTTTGATATGGGAAAACATGAATTAATGTTTCTTTATTATTTACACTATAGATAACATACAGTATATACTTCAAGTTCCTGTTTTTAAATTGAGTTGAACTTCAAAGTATTGCTTTAATGTCGACACACACAGTTGTTAGAGTCATCTTGTTATCAGTGTGGTTAGTGTACCTGGGCAGGGGACAGTACAAAGCTCCTGCAGAATAATTAGTCTGTCTCCATTCACTGAAAGTTCCACATCTCCACATAGCTCATCATCAACCACGCTGCTGTCCTGCTGACCGGAACCATCGGACACAAAGCAGGACACGTTCCTGAAGCGCATGCCTTCCCCACACCTCGCAGCCTGATCAAACACACAACAGAAGAACCTCTTAAAAAAGTTACCACAGCTTCACATTCTGGAGCTTCAGCAGCTCATTTAATCTAGACAATTAGTTGTTAGTCTTCAACACATTTGAAAATTGGAAGGTTTTTGTCCTAACTAAAGGAGAAAAGGAAGACATAGGTGATCAGAACCGTCGAAAACAAAAAGTGTCTGGAAGTGAGGCCAAATTGATGTTCATGATTAATCATTAAAACATGACAATTAAGTGATCTCACATGAGGTCAAAGGTGAACTTTTTATCCTATATGTAAAACTTAATATGTTACAAAAAATTAACACTTTATATTCGTTTAACCGTCCCCACAATGACAATGTTTAACTTGACAAAAACGTTCAAAATCACATTTTATGTTCATTGCTCTTCATAATTCTGCAATATAATTTGTGTTGATCTTTTACATAGAATCCAAATAAAATACTTAAGAGTTTGTGTATATTTGATATGATACAGCCGGAATAAACTGCCTGGCTAACGGTTGGGACAGTTTTGCTTGTCTTTTTGAATTACCTCCTTTTTCAGCTTGTTGTGTTCCAGCTCCTGGAGTTAAAATCATCTACATTTGGGTGTTTCAAGTACAACCTGCAACAATGTTTATCTAACTTGATGCAGAGAGACAAAAAGATGAGGAGTCCCTTACATCTGACTTGCAGTCTGACCAGGCGCTGTATCGCCAGCTGTAGCATGGCTTTACTAGACAAGGCTTCCATTGTTTCATCTGGGACGGGCACGGCCTGCCATCACCTTGAGGGGCCTGAATTACACTTCGTGTCCTCCACAGTGTACCTAAAAGAGAGGAAAACACATCAGTACAGTAGTGAATCTGTGTCTGTTTATGATCGTAAAGACACTTTTCTGACAAACTGTAAATCTAAGAAACAATGGGAAGAGTTAGGATGCTTGTTTCTGTTGTAGCAGATTCTACAGACAAAGTTGTAATTTCAGTGTATGGTTCCATGTGACATCAAAAAACAGATAGGGATCCATCCATCCATCCATCCATCCATCCATCCATCCATCCATCCATCCCCATCCATCCATCCATCCATCCATCCATCCATCCATCCATCCATCCATCTTCCAGCTGCAGATTACTTGGCGTTAGGCAGATGGGTGTACATGTGTGTGTGCACGCCTACACACACACTGGCCAGTGCCAGTTTTAGCTGAGGCTATCAATGCACGGCAACGATTTCACCCAAAAGAAGAAAACATTTATTTTCTTATATTTTTATACATGATGACACAATAAAGCTGCTTTCTGTTCATTAACTATAAATAAATCAAGTGTCTAACTGCTCATGGCTCTTTTACAGACACGGCTCCTCTAGGGAGGAACATCCTCCCAGCCAGAATAGAGATAAAAACTAGAAAATTTCGGAAGAAATTTAGCCGGGGCCTGCCAAGGCGCGCCCGTCGGGCATGGGCCCGGCGTCGTCGCGCCACAAATCGGCGTCGACGCCAAAGGACGCCGCGACGTGATCAGTGGCACGCGGAGAACCGCAAGAACGTTAAGCGAGGCGGACGTGCACCGTTCGGTACGATTTAAAATGTTGTCAAGGCTTTTATTTTGGAAGTTTTGTTAACCTTCATTTCAAAGGGCCAAACTAATCCCATGCGTAATAGTCCTTGGGTTAAAATAGTTATATAATGCTCAAAACACAAGTAGCTGATGTAAAAATATTCAAGGCTTTTATTTTGAAATTTTCAGTATGCTTCATTTCAAAGGGCCAAACTAATACCACGTGTAACAGTGCTTTGGATGAAAAAGTCAAATAAAGCCAAAAAGAGCAATTACGTCATGTAAAATTATTCAAGGCTTTTATTTTGAAATTTTCAGAATGCTTCATTTCAAAGGGCCAAACTAATACCACGTGTAACAGTGCTTTGGATGAAAAAGTCAAATAAAGCCAAAAAGAGCAATTACCTGATGTAAAAATATTCAAGGCTTTTATTTTGAAATTATTATTATGCTCCATTTTAAAGTTCCAAACTAATCCCATGTGTAACAGTGCTTTGGATGAAAAAGTCATATAAAGCCAAAAACAGCAATTACCTGATGTAAAAATATTCAAGGCTTTTATTTTGAAATTTTCAGTATGCTTCATTTCAAAGTTCCAAAGTAATCCCATGTGTAACAGTGCTTTGGATGAAAACGTCAAATAAAGCCAAAAACAGCAATTACCTGATGTAAAAATATTCAAGGCTTTTATTTTGAAATTATTATTATGCTCCATTTTAAAGTTCCGAACTAATCCCATGTGTAACATTGCTTTGGATGAAAAAGTCATATACGGCCAAAAAGAGCAATTACTTCATGTAAAATATTCAAGGCTTTTATTTTGAAATTTTCAGTATGCTTCATTTTAAAGTTCTGAACTAATACCACGTGTAAGAGTGCTTTGGATGAAAAAGTCAAATAAAGCCAAAAAGAGCAATTACGTCATGTAAAAATATTCAAGGCTTTTATTTTGAAACTTTTGTTAAGCTTCATTTCAAAGGGCCAAACTAATACCACGTGTAACAGTGCTTTGGATGAAAAAGTCAAATAAAGCCAAAAAGAGCAATTACATGATGTAAAAATATTCAAGGCTTTAATTTTGAAATTTTTGTTAATATTCATTTCAAAGGGCCAAACTAATACCATGTGTAACAGTGCTTTGGATGAAAAAGTCAAATAAAGCCAAAAAGAGCAATTACGTCATGTAAAAATATTCAAGGCTTTTATTTTGAAATTTGCAGGATGCTTCATTTCAAAGGGCCAAACTAATCCCATGCGTAATAGTCCTTCGGTTAAAATAGTTATATAATGCTCAAAACACAAGTAGCTGATGTAAAAATATTCAAGGCTTTTATTTTGAAATTTTTGTTAAGCTTCATTTTAAAGGGCCAAACTAATACCATGTGTAACAGTGCTTTGGATGAAAAAGTCAAATAAAGCCAAAAAAGAGCAATTACGTCATGTAAAAATATTCAGGGCTTTTATTGTGAAATTTTCAATATGCTTAATTTTAAAGTGTAAAACTAATCCCATGTGTAACAGTTACTGAGTTAAATCAGTTATATACAGCCCAAAGCAGCAAGTAGTTGTAAAGGCCAGTTCTCAGTCCTGATCTGTTTCAACTGAGGATAGATAGAACTACAACGATGCGTATTCGTAGTCCTAACCAGCAGCCAATAGCCTCTTGAGTTCCGTTGCTATGGCAAATAATGGTCTCAGCAGGTGTGAGCTCTGAGCTGTGAGCTCTCAAACACACAAGTGTGTTTGAGCAAACACACTTTACTGAAAAAAAGCATTGGAAACAAATCCTTCTTGTTCGGGAACCGTAATACATATTCGAAAAGCGTTTTAAGCGTATGACAGTTCAATGTGTCTTCTGCGATAGTCCCGAGATTCATATCTGTACCTCACTCAGAGCATTTACAGTGATGAGAGAAAGAAATGTTGTGCCCAGATATGAACCGAGGTCGGCTGTCACTCTAATATGAGCAAAAATGAGAAACTTTGGGTCGCTTAGAGGCAAATTGTGGACAAACCATAACTGGTATCGACGAGCCGTCTTCACTTTCGAAGAGATCACAGACGTATCTACAAAATGAAATTTGAATGGCATTTCTAGGTGAATTTGTGACGACACAGCAAATCCTCAAAAATAGGGTATTTCTAGGATTTTTCCCATTGAGTTATAATGGGGTTTTTTTCGTAGTTTTTTGCGAATTATGTCGCCATGTTAATCCCGAATCCCACCAAAAGTAATAGCTGGAATGGCGTGAATTTTCTGCACGTTTTGATACCTCTTTTGTAGGTGTGCACGCAGCGGTATGAGCCGCATTAACGGTTACGGATGAAAAATAAAGAATAACTAGAAAATTTCGGAAGAAATTTAGCCGGGGCCTGCCAAGGCGCGGCCGTGGGGTTCGGGCCCGGCGTCGTCGCGCCACAAATCGGCGTCGACGCCAAAGAACGCCGCGACGTAATCAGTGGCACGCGGAGAAGCGCAAGAACGTTAAGCGAGGCGGACGTGCACCGTTCGGTACGATTTAAAATGTTGTCGAGGCTTTTATTTTGGAAGTTTTGTTAAACTTCATTTTAAAGGGCCAAACTAATCCCATGCGTAATAGTCCTTGGGTTAAAATAGTTATATAATGCTCAAAACACAAGTAGCTGATGTAAAAATATTCAAGGCTTTTATTTTGAAATTTTCAGTATGCTTCATTTTAAAGTTCTGAACTAATACCACGTGTAACAGTGCTTTGGATGAAAAAGTCAAATAAAGCCAAAAAGAGCAATTACGTCATGTAAAATTATTCAAGGCTTTTATTTTGAAATTTTCAGAATGCTTCATTTCAAAGGGCCAAACTAATACCACGTGTAACAGTGCTTTGGATGAAAAAGTCAAATAAAGCCAAAAAGAGCAATTACCTGATGTAAAAATATTCAAGGCTTTTATTTTGAAATTATTATTATGCTCCATTTTAAAGTTCCAAACTAATCCCATGTGTAACAGTGCTTTGGATGAAAAAGTCATATAAAGCCAAAAACAGCAATTACCTGATGTAAAAATATTCAAGGCTTTTATTTTGAAATTATTATTATTCTCCATTTTAAAGTTCCAAAGTAATCCCATGTGTAACAGTGCTTTGGATGAAAACGTCAAATAAAGCCAAAAACAGCAATTACCTGATGTAAAAATATTCAAGGCTTTTATTTTGAAATTATTATTCTCCATTTTAAAGTTCCAAACTAATCCCATGTGTAACATTGCTTTGGATGAAAAAGTCATATACGGCCAAAAAAAGCAATTACCTGATGTAAAAATATTCAAGGCTTTTATTTTGAAATTATTATTATTCTCCATTTTAAAGTTCCAAAGTAATCCCATGTGTAACAGTGATTTGGATGAAAACGTCAAATAAAGCCAAAAACAGCAATTACCTGATGTAAAACTATTCAAGGCTTTTATTTTGAAATTATTATTATGCTCCATTTTAAAGTTCCAAACTAATCCCATGTGTAACAGTTACTGAGTTAAATCAGTTATATACAGCCCATAGCAGCAGTAGTTCTAAAGGCCAGTTCTCAGTCCTGATCTGTTTCAACTGAGGATAGATAGAACTACAGCGATGCGTATTCGTAGTCCAAATCAGCAGCCAATAGCCTCTTGAGTTCCGTTGCTATGGCAAATAATGGTCTCAGCAGGTGTGAGCTCTGAGCTGTGAGCTCTCAAACACACAAGTGTGTTTGAGCAAACACACTTTACTGAAAAAAAGCATTGGAAACAAATCCTTCTTGTTCGGGAACCGTAATACATATTCGAAAAGCGTTTCGAGCGTATGACAGTTCAATGTGTCTTCTGCGATAGTCCCGAGATTCATATCTGTACCTCACTCAGAGCATTTACAGTGATGAGAGAAAGAAATGTTGTGCCCAGATATGAACCGAGATGGGCTGTCACTCTAATTTGAAGAAAAATGAGAAACTTTGGGTCGCTTAGAGGCAAATTGTGGACAAACCGTAACTGGTATCGACAAGCCGTCTTCACTTTCGAAGAGATCACAGACGTATCTACAAAATGAAATTTGAATGGCATTTCTAGGTGAATTTGTGACGACACAGCAAATCCTCAAAAATAGGGTATTTCTAGGATTTTTCCCATTGAGTTATAATGGGGTTTTTTTCGTAGTTTTTTGCGAATTATGTCGCCACGTTAAGCCCAAATCCCACCAGAAGTAATAGCTCCAATGGCGTGAATTTTCTGCACGTTTTGATACCTCATTTGTAGGTGTGCACCCAGCGGTACGAGCCGCATTAACGGTTACGGAAGAAAAATAAAGAATTATAACTAGAAAATTTCGGAAGAAATTTAGCCGGGGCCTGCCAAGGCGCGGCCGTGGGGTTCGGGCCCGGCGTCGTCGCGCCACAAATCGGCGTCGACGCCAAAGAACGCCGCGACGTAAGCAGTGGCACGCGGAGAACCGCAAGAACGTTAAGCGAGGCGGACGTGCACCGTTCGGTACGATTTAAAATGTTGTCAAGGCTTTTATTTTGGAAGTTTTGTTAAACTTCATTTCAAAGGGCCAAACTAATCCCATGCGTAATAGTCCTTGGGTTGAAATAGTTATATAATGCTCAAAACACAAGTAGCTGATGTAAAAATATTCAAGGCTTTTATTTTGAAATTTTCAGAATGCTTCATTTCAAAGGGCCAAACTAATACCACGTGTAACAGTGCTTTGGATGAAAAAGTCAAATAAAGCCAAAAAGAGCAATTACGTCATGTAAAATTATTCAAGGCTTTTATTTTGAAATTTTCAGAATGCTTCATTTCAAAGGGCCAAACTAATACTGAGTTAAATCAGTTATATACAGCCCATAGCAGCAGTAGTTCTAAAGGCCAGGACAGATTCATATCTGTACCTCACTCAGAGCATTTACAGTGATGAGAGAAAGAAATGTTGTGCCCAGATCTGAACCGAGATCGGCTGTCACTGTAATTTCAGCAAAAATGAGAAAGTTTGGGTCGCTTAGAGGCAAATTGTGGACAAACCGTAACTGGTATCGACGAGCCGTCTTCACTTTTGAAGAGATCACAGACGTATCTACAAAATGAAATTTGAATGGCATTTCTAGGTGAATTTGTGACGACACAGAAAATCCTCAAAAATAGGGTATTTCCAGGATTTTTCCCATTGACTTATAATGGGGTTTTTTTCGTAGTTTTTTGCGAATTATGTCGCCACGTTAACCCCAAATCCCACCAGAAATAATAGCTCCAATGGCGTGAATTTTCTGCACGTTTTGATACCTCATTTGTAGGTGTGCACCCAGCGGTATGAGCCGCATTAACGGTTACGGAAGAAAAATAAAGAATTATAATAATATTAAAGAGACACTTTGTTGGGTGTAGAGTAATAGGTGATAATATTGTAGTAATATTTGAGCATGAAATAGTTATATAATGCTCAAAACACAAGTAGCTGATGTAAAAATATTCAAGGCTTTTATTTTGAAATTTTCAGAATGCTTCATTTCAAAGGGCCAAACTAATACCACGTGTAACAGTGCTTTGGATGAAAAAGTCAAATAAAGCCAAAAAGAGCAATTACGTCATGTAAAATTATTCAAGGCTTTTATTTTGAAATTTTCAGAATGCTTCATTTCAAAGGGCCAAACTAATACCACGTGTAACAGTGCTTTGGATGAAAAAGTGAAATAAAGCCAAAAAGAGCAATTACCTGATGTAAAAATATTCAAGGCTTTTATTTTGAAATTATTATTATGCTCCATTTTAAAGTTCCAAAGTAATCCCATGTGTAACAGTGCTTTGGATGAAAAAGTCATATAAAGCCAAAAACAGCAATTACCTGATGTAAAAATATTCAAGGCTTTTATTTTGAAATTATTATTATTCTCCATTTTAAAGTTCCAAAGTAATCCCATGTGTAACAGTGCTTTGGATGAAAACGTCAAATAAAGCCAAAAACAGCAATTACCTGATGTAAAACTATTCAAGGCTTTTATTTTGAAATTATTATTATGCTCCATTTTAAAGTTCCAAACTAATCCCATGTGTAACAGATACTGAGTTAAATCAGTTATATACAGCCCATAGCAGCAGTAGTTCTAAAGGCCAGTTCTCAGTCCTGATCTGTTTCAACTGAGGATAGATAGAACTACAATGATGCGTATTCGTAGTCCAAATCAGCAGCCAATAGCCTCTTGAGTTCCGTTGCTATGGCAAATAATGGTCTCAGCAGGTGTGAGCTCTGAGCTGTGAGCTCTCAAACACACAAGTGTGTTTGAGCAAACACACTTTACTGAAAAAAAGCATTGGAAACAAATCCTTCTTGTTCGGGAACCGTAATACATATTCGAAAAGCGTTTCGAGCGTATGACAGTTCAATGTGTCTTCTGCGATAGTCCCGAGATTCATATCTGTACCTCACTCAGAGCATTTACAGTGATGAGAGAAAGAAATGTTGTGCCCAGATCTGAACCGAGATCGGCTGTCACTGTAATTTCAGCAAAAATGAGAAAGTTTGGGTCGCTTAGAGGCAAATTGTGGACAAACCGTAACTGGTATCGACGAGCCGTCTTCACTTTTGAAGAGATCACAGACGTATCTACAAAATGAAATTTGAATGGCATTTCTAGGTGAATTTGTGACGACACAGAAAATCCTCAAAAATAGGGTATTTCCAGGATTTTTCCCATTGACTTATAATGGGGTTTTTTTCGTAGTTTTTTGCGAATTATGTCGCCACGTTAACCCCAAATCCCACCAGAAATAATAGCTCCAATGGCGTGAATTTTCTGCACGTTTTGATACCTCATTTGTAGGTGTGCACCCAGCGGTATGAGCCGCATTAACGGTTACGGAAGAAAAATAAAGAATTATAATAATATTAAAGAGACACTTTGTTGGGTGTAGAGTAATAGGTTCCTGCCATTGCTTTGCATGGCAGGCCCCAATAATATTAAAGAGACGCTTGTTGGGTGTAGAGTAATAGGTTCCTGCCATTGCTTTGCATGGCAGGCCCCAATAATAAAGAAACTTTTCTTGGGAGAATAGCAATAGGTTCCTGCCATTGCTTTGCATGGCAGGCCCCAATAAATAGCAGCAGGAACGTGGGGGAGTACTCGCTTTCTCCAGCATGCTGGCTCTCAGTCCAAGAGAAAAACACACTCTCGCCTTGGGATAGATTACAGTTGCCAATTAAAGCTTCTATTGGTTTATTATTTCCTGGTACAGCTTCTAGCTGCTGGTGCTGCCAAGGAACCCTGCAAAGCAGAGTGCTCTCTAAGCCCCCGTGCTCATTCTTGTAATGGACCACCAATCAATGACCTGATCTGATGGAATTACATTCAAGGACATTTTTATCCCTCTCCGGTAACACTATCATTTCTCACATCATAAAGCATTTCTGCTTTCCACGCTTATTTTAAGAGAGGTTAGCCACAGAGTGTTTTCTGGCCTATTAGGTACCTGATGTGTGCAGTGGATCATATTATGTGAAGAATTAGAACCACCAAAAAAGTGTGATGTGTCTTCAGAAAGGCAGCTTTTTGTCAACACCTAACCACACAGAATCTACAACACTTTTTTATTAAAGTAACTAGCTGTGCACCTTAAAGAAATGTTGACCAGAAGTTTCCATTCAATCATCACTGGCATTAACCACATTATCATTTTTAGCAATTTTTTCCTGGGCAGGGTGATGATCTAACAATGATGTAAAGAATTTTAAAACAAGAATTTGGTAAACAATTTTCTAATCCAATAATTACTTTCTTTTGGGAAATTAATTAGGGAATGTCAAGTGTTTGATCATCTGCGACAGACTGGCGAACTGTCCAGGGTAACCCCGCCTCTCGCCCGAAACGTTCGCTGGAGATAGGCACCAGCACCTCCTGATCCTACTAGGGACAAGGTGTTAGAAAATGGATGAATGGATGGATGGAAGTGTTTGATCATTTTCTCTGAAAAAGTATTGAGTCTTGATCTGCTCAGAAATAAGGAGGACACAGTGCAATCCTGTCTGAGAGGTTGGCTTAGGGAGGCCTTAGAATTGAAAGAACCAATAGGAACCATTTTTTTCCCAATCAACAGTCACAATCAGAGTCTGAGCAGAGACTTCGTCTGAGCGCGAGGAGAAGTTTTGAGTACAAGCATTACAAGTTTTGAGAAGAAAGATATGAAGTCCTGCTTTCAAAATAAAAATGTAAGCAAATGTATTAAAAGTTTTGAGACCAAAAGACATAAAATCCTGTTTTCAAACTGAAAACGTGTGCTCTTGGATCATGGCAGAAAAATTCCTCCATAGTAGACCAGCATACAGTCCTTGTTTCTTAGCTGTTCTATCACACAGGAAGTACTTCCACATGGTCAGCTGAGTTTTAAAATGCACATTTCAAAGTCAGGCTCAGACAGACATACCTGCCAAGCCACAGGTGTGTGTACACTCCGACCATGGTGACCATTCAGACAGCTGGCAGTTGACAGGACATTCCACCACACATGAAGCATTCATCTGCCACTTCCGTTCTAGACCCAGCTGCAATGAAACATCATTGGGTTTCATCAACTCTTAAAAGTGATAAAAACAAATGGTCTGAAGACAAAGTTTGGCGGCACATGTCTCACCTCTTTACAAAAACTGAGGTCTACAGATTTTCCATCACTTCGCACACAGTCAAGCATGCGGGTTTTGAGGCCATATCCACAAACAGCTCTGTCACTGAGTTGACAGGTGCTCCAGTCTGAGAGGACACATGGGATTAGTAAAATATTAGTGTAATCCTGATCAGAGCTGACCGGGCTGCTCATCCATCTCACCTGTGATGTTGTATGAGTAGTGAAAGCAGTTGATGTTGAGTTTACACGGTTCAGCTTCTTTAGTCGGAGGACATTTCTTCTCCTTTCCTGGCTTCCGGAGTGGGAAAGCAACCCTGAGCCGTGTACTGTTCTCACTGCAGGGCTACAGGCAGAGGAAAGAATCCTGGATGAGAAATACATGATGCACATCTGCACAGAACTTCCCATCTTCTGCCATGAAGGCAACCCTTCACTGAACCCCATTGAACGAGGAATTCCCAGTTGTTATTTTAATTTTTGTGGCCACTTGGTACAACAAACAACTTGCTGACCAAACATGAATCCAGTTTGACAGAAATGTGCAGGTTGAAGCAGCACAGTCTGACTTCCTCACTGTCTGCTGTTTTAAAAATGGATCGTAAGTGCTATGCTTTACATGGAGAGGATAAATCAGTAATTCTGTCTCCTTGAAGATAATAGCACCTCAAAATAAACTTTTGTGCAATAAGCATATTTTGGTTTGTAATCAGAGAAATTACACAAAATAACTCCAGCCTCTCCTTACTACTAACAGTAACAGCATTATGCAAGAAGCATTTAAATAACACAATTCTTTGAAAAAATGTTTAAGACTTAGACAAGTTACTGGCACTAAAATCTATCACTGTTTTTTCCCAGTGAGACTCCACCCTCCAGACACCCTCTAACATACCTCTCTAATTACAAAAATGTAAAAAAAAAAAAAAAAGAAAGAGCTTGATCAATGATTACTCTCTCTAACTGGCCATGCTTAACGTAAAGAATGAGAGAGCTGTGAGAGTAAATCTGAAGCCATTCCTACCAGAGGACATGCGCTCCAGGCTCCCCAGTCTGACAGCACACAGTCCTCAGGGCAGGGCAGGCGACTGTTCCGGGCTCCCAGAGGCATCTCTTCTGGGTCGCAGAGGTAGTCCTCCACCTGCTCTGATGGGCCATCTATTGTGTTGAGCATACACCTGTTCACAGGAAGATCAAAATGACACGCAATGAGTTTCTACAAAATCTAAGCATCAGAGGCAGGGCTTACTGTTTTCTTCAATAAATCTGCATGACTGTCAAAAGAAATTGTAATGATTTTACTCCGTAAACACATTAATGCTAAATATATCATCGCAGGCAATCTGATAAAGCAAAAACAAATTCTTAAAAACAATATCTTCTGTGTGTGACACAACATGGATCATATCTCACCTGATCTTTCGGGTCTGCACACCTTCACCACAGTTACTCTTCAGGTCCACACTGCTGACCTTCCATACACTCCAAGGTTCTGTCACCCAGACATACTGTCCACAGTCACTGACGCAGGGCACCACCTCATACACCTGACACACACACACACACCACAGTTACCAGGCTGAAACTTTAACAAATTCTGAGTAGAATCAAGTGAACCAAGATATACTGCAAAAATGATCATGTCATCCATTTGGCATCAGCTAAATGTAAAATTAACTTTTCAGAAATAATGACAATTTCTTTCCAAAAAGTCAAAACAAATCAAAAAGTTTCAAATGTACTCACTTGAGCCTTGAGATGAAATCCATTTGGCACAGGAATAAAGACAAAAAGTGTAAATGAGATCATTGTTCTAAAGTAACTAAATTTGACATTTTAATGAAATATGACAATATGCACTGATTTCATTTGTGGATATTGTATGATTTTGTGTTTGTTACTTTTTCCTGTCATTTGATCGACTATTTTATAGCTCAAAAGTAATTGTGCTTTTACATTTTTTAATTACATATTTCACTGTTGTTCACTGGCTAAAATCTCCTTATGAACTGCTCCTTTACAAATAAATCAAGTATCAATAAAACCCCACAGTTCACCTGGTTCACATGGTCCAGTTTGGGACAAGGTCTTCCACCATTGTATGGCTTTTCTCTGAGCCACTTAGAGCGAACTTTGACCCCACTGCCACATGACTTGCTACAGCGTGACCAGTTGGACCATTCACTTAATTTGCAGTCAGATGGACAGGGGATGATACAAGCCTCCTCGATATACCCTGCAATTAGTCACATAAGATGTTAGGCAGCGTCTGTCCTCTGCAGAAAGCATATTATAATTCTACAGAGAAATCATTTGATATACCCCAAATGAGCTTTCTGTTTAATATCTGAAGCATGCTTTGTTTTTGTTGTAGAAGTTGATCCATAAAAAACCCACCATGACTGTTGCAGCGAGACGTTTCCACTATGCGGTTGTCCTGGTCATAGCACACCATGGCTTGGTAGCGGTATCCTTGGCCACACTCCTTCATGTCTCCCTGCACCCTCACACCAGGCTGGCTCTCCATGCGACTGCCCTCAGGGAGAATACAGTCTGACCAGTTGCCTACAGGCTGGGCGTTGTATTTATTACATGGACAGTACTGCGTCTCACTCAGAGGATACATCTGGTTGTTTTTGCACTGATCACGCTTTTTGCTTTTTCCTGAAAATAATAAGAAAAATAGGAATGGCTAGGTTTAAAAAAAGCTGTGTTGTCTTGATTACTTTGACAAAAAATAAATAAATATTCAAAAACTTTTTTTCCCCCCACTATCTGATATTAAATCAGACTAAATCTTTTCTGTTTTAAGTCAAAACCACAATCATTTATCTTTAATAAACAGAAAATAATGATACATATATTTCCATAGTTTTTGCAGAGTGAGTTGTCTTTAAACTGTATAATAGGGTCAAACATTTTTGCTTCTTACAACAGTGTGTTTGAATTTTGGCCAATTTCTCCTGACGGAACCGGTGAAACCAAATCAGGTTTTGCCCATTTCCATCCTGGGGAGAAGGTGAGGGTGACCCCATCGCTGGGAGAGACGCCTTCTTCTAGAGACTGTGATTGGTTCTTCTTCTACTACTTTTTGTTTAATGGTGGTTGGAACATTACCGTCACCAACTGACAAGAAGTGAGGACCAAATGTAAAAAAAAAAAAGAAAGAAAAAAGAAAAGGAAAAACACTTCATATGAAAGACATGACTCTGTCTTAAAAGTAGAATATGGCCTGGTAGATTTTACTTCTTGAGTCTTTCTGAAATAAATCAATAGGTGTAGTTTTGACTCTGATTGGTTGATGCACATCAAAATAAGACACGCAAACACACACACACACACACCCCAACATACACCTTCAGTAATCAGTAGGTAGAATTTTAATGATCATAGTCAAGACTGGAATAAGAAATGTGTCAAGATGACAAAGCTATGCTAAATTAAATCAACTGCCATCAACATCCAGAGCCCGCTGTTGGCACAGCTCAGTCCAGTTCTTTCTGTCAGTGTTTCAGTCCCATCCATGTCATCACCATTTAGGTTTTCTCAAACTTTTAAATGCATGGTCTTCCTAATGTATAAACATTTAAATTGGAAGAAATATTTTAGAAGCATCTGTCTCTGTCTCTCTAATTAATCTGGTTTTTAGCAATTAAAAATTACTTTGATAATCCAACTGACCTAGATCAGAAAACATCTCATTAATTGTCAGACATTAACAAAAAAAGATTATAAGTCACATTTAAAATGTATAACTTTTAGGTTTCAGCTGTATGACACAAGTGTCTGGTACTGACCTACTAGTATCCTCTTGCGGGTTCTGACGCCCACACAGTCAGCTGTGCAGGTAGAAAACTTGGACCAGCTACTGAGCTGACAGTCATCTTGACATGGAAGATGGCACAGCTGAGTGAGAGCAGGCATGGGGCTGGCAAGCTTGAGACAAACCTCAACGTCTGCCTGCCCACCGTCCAGCTTTCGGCAAGAAACGGCTGTGGGAACAAAATATGGAGATTGAATGGATTGTTTTTATCAGTAATTTGTGAATTTTACTAAAATAAACACGAATGTAGTGAAAGGTAGAAAGCAAAGATAGATCCAGTGCTAGTGGTCATCAGCACTGTAAAACCATTTTAGTATTATCAAACATTTTACATTTTCATGCTTCAGTATATTTGTAAGATAAATATGAATATAAATATGAACCATGTACTGTAAATAATCTATTTAACTTAAACTAATAAAACGTGAAATCAGTGTTTATTCTGATCTCATCCAAATATCTTGGAGCTGACATAAGTATTTAAAGAAGTTAAGAATTTAAATATCTGACTATGTTAAGTTTGTTTTTGTAATAAATGAAATGTGTATAAAATCACAATTAAGCCTAATATGGTTCATTGTTAAGATTGATTAAACACTAAATCAAAAGTTTAATTATTAATTATTATTTCCCCCCTTAGGTTTAGTTGTGTGTTAGTACCTGAGTTGATTGAATAAAACGTTTTAACTGTAAAGTTGAATTTGTTTTGTTAACAAACTTTTGTATCTTTGAGAGATGTTGACTGTGTTTATTGAAGCTTTGGTTTCAGATAACACTGGATCTATACCATCATCTGTTATTTTAAAACCTCGGCCTTATCAGGCAGGAGACTGAACTCTTTGACTATTTTTTCCATGGTAACAATAATGTCTGGACTTGGTACTTTTGATCTAAATGACTAGTTTTATTGATAATTGCCTTTAGCAAATATTATAATTATTCCCTGCCAAACCTGACTCCTACTAAAGCTCAAGACTATTTTTGATTATTTTATAAGTGAGGAGCCAAATGTCTATAGAACAACTTTTCCTTTAGGTATAACATTTTTGCCCACAGTATGTTACAGTGAGTGTGGATGAAAAGCAAAGAGCTTTTACTGAAACTATTCTGGATCAAAGTATATTGTTACAAGTAATGGTGCACACAGATAAGAGCTTCTGCAGATGGAGGAGCAGGATGCTCATTATTGACACTGTATAATGGTCAATGTCTCCATGAAACATTAGTAGAAGTCTTAGACATTAATTCACTAATGGTGTGTGTTAGCTCATTTTTTGTCTATCATTTGTGCATCATATGTCTAATTTCCAACTCAAATTAAATGTCAGTGAAAAAATCACGCACAGCCTGTCATTGTGCCTGATTCAAACAATAAACTCATTCCTCTCATCAGGTATTTCTCCACAGGCGTTAGAAAGCAGCCGTTATCAAACCACTACAGAAAAAGAATAATCTGGACAAGTTGCAGCTGCAGGATTACAGGTCAGTCCCCAACCCTCCTTTTATCAGCAACATTACAACAGTTGAATATATTTCTAGCGAAAACCAACCGATTTGATATCTTTCAGTCTGGTTTCCATGGTTACCACAGTGCTGATATTGCCCTAGTCAAAGTGTTCAATGACAACCAAATCTGCACTGTGGAAGAACCGCAGTGCTGTAGCATTCAACACTGTTGACCAGGACATATTACTGAAACTATAGAGCTGTGTTGGACTCTCTGGTCCAGGTTTTCGCTGATTTGAGTCTTAGAGTGTTTTGTGTGTGTGCGTGTGTGTGTGTGGCCGCACTTACCTCGAAACTGAATGCCTGGACCGCAGGTCTCCTGAGCTCCTGGAGTGTCCTGTCGGACAGACCATGGAACGAGCTGACATCTACGCCACTTGTGGGTTTTCCATCTGCCAAGGGCCATTAGTAGAAAAGAGATTATAGTAGAAGAAGAGATACGTGTATTATTATTTAACTTGGCATCAAAAATCAGCGTAATGATTCCTTCTTTAGCAATGTAAACTGGACAAAGTTGACACAAGCTGAGCAAGCTAAAATAAAATAACAAACAAACTTCTAGCACAGATAGCAAATGCAAAAAACAAACAAACAAACAAAAAAAAGTCCTGGAAGGGTTACCCTTTAATGATTCTATAATATTTAATACTGTAGTACTTGTATGTTTCTGCTTATGCCAGCACTATTTTCCATGCTTGCCAGGTCAATCTGAGTTTAGGTGCGTTACTGTGCATTTATCTCGTTAACGGAACTCTGCATGCAGTGGGTGTGTGTTCCAGGGGAATGTTTTGGTGGTGGGACTGTTTTGCTGTTGGATGCTCGTTGACTCTGGTGTGGACGTATAAAGTTCATCTGCATCGGCGTTAGAACACCGAAACCACCCATCTGTACTCCTGTTCGGTTATCTTCATTAAAGAAGGATTAACATTATTCCCTCCTGGAGTGGTTATTATCCTGCACCTTTACAATCCATCCGAGAGCCCCGTTAACAATACTTAAGATCTGGGTGAAGTTGGACTGGAACACTGAACCTGTAGAGCCACTCTTTTTGGTTCTGATTTAATTTGCACTGTCTGAGCTCACTTCACCATAATGTCAAGCATTTCATTTAATACTTGTATGTAAGGTATATGACTAAAATTGGTAACAATTTCACTAAAAATCTGCGGTGAGAGAATAAATAGAAAGAGATTTTCATGTGACTGTAGCTTTGTCTTGTTGGCTCCCAGCAATGTGAAAATCAAGTGTCTTCTTTGTCTTTAGATTTACTATGATATGATTTAAACAATCAAAAATGTTTTCTACATTTTAAAATGACATTTACAGTGAAAAATAAACAGTATTGTATTATAGAGTTAACCCCTTTTGGGGTATAGCAGAGTAAAGTTATTCTGCAAAAACTCTGATTGGAAGATAATATCTACTGTTGAGTGAGTTAATCTGGGCACCACCACAATACTAAGGTAGGTGATTAAGTAGGTAGGTAAATCATTTCTCAGTATAAAAAGGTGTTTTCAATTGTAGTCCTTGAGATCTAGAGTCCTGCAGGTTTTGGATCCACTGGTACAAAATGTTGGAATGAAATGGCTTAATTTCCTCCTCCTTGTGTAGATCAGTTCTCCAGAGCCTTGCTAATGACCTAATTATTCTATTCATATGTGGTGCAGCAGAGACACATCTAAAAGTTGCAGCACACCGGCCCTTGAGGACTGGAGTTTGACACCCCTGATCTAAGGCCTAGAAACAAGACATTCATTTGACTCAGGTGTGATAGAGCAGGGTTGCAGCATATCTCAAAGGCTAAGTTGGAGACCACTAGATAATCACAAATGTGACATAAGTAATGTTGATAAGTCGGAGTATATACCTGTAGCCATGACAGACAGATGGTGCTTCACACTCTCTTTCCTGACTCAGAATCTCAGGACAGTCCTGTCCTCCATTAGCTGGTAACTGAATGATCATCCGCTTCCTGTACTGCTTACTCTTAGTCTTTTCACCTGAAGAGAACCACAGAAGAACACTTTATGTAAACAACATACTTTGTAGCATTTTAGCTTAAATCTTTAATAAGGGTGAAAAATGCAAAAGCGTACCATTAGCATAAAAATTGCATAGACATAAGTAAAGCAGATTGTCTACAGTCTACATTCTTCAATAGCTTCTCTGACTTCATATTTGCTTTTTATATAAATAACTTGATTTCACAGTGGAAATGAATTTACAGTGTGAATCAGGATATAAAAAATATGCAGTTCATTTTGTAAAGGAACTGAACTGTGCTGCATTTTTAACTGACTGAGAAGTTCAGACACAATTCTCATGTTTGGTTATTTAACCATCATACCTGCCCTGGGACACCATGATTCCACAGTTCTGCAGACACTTTTGGACTGACTGCATCGTTTTGCCTACAGATAAAGATGTCCATGGTTGATTCAGTACCTACAAGGTGCCACCTACCTTTTGCCATGTTATAGGAAATGAATGCCTTTCTGTTATCTGCATGTTTACTGTATCACATCACAGTTAATAAACCAACAGGGGTGTGGGCATTCATGATGCAGAGCTATTTATAGAAGCCTGATGGATTAAAGGGCAGCACAGCTCTTATAAACTGATTGTGCGTTAAGTGCATGGGGAGTGAGGAATGCGTAGCATTATGCTACTGTGAAACACATGTTAAGATTTAGACAAAAGACAAGGTTCAGTACAAGGAGGAACATTATATTAAAAGAATGTGTTGATAAAGGGACAAGTGTTTGTTTTGTTATTATGCCTATTTGTAATAATTTACAAATAGGCATTATTTACAAATGCCTAATTGTAAATAATAATTTACATCACCTACAGCACAAGTTGCAGCAGCTGTTTATTAGAGTATGCTTCATTACACCTGATCAAACTCCTTGTCATGACACGCCTCAATGTGGCTCATGCTGCATCTTGTAAAGAACTTTAATGTGCGCTTTAGTTACCCGTTTGACACGCCGGGGGGCAGAGGCTCCAGTCGCTGTATGGGGTGACAGTACAGTCTCTTTTGCAGGGAAGCAGGCACGGCCTTACAGTGTCTGGACGGAGACTCTCTGGACACCTGGAAGAGTAGAATTGCTGTGACTAGTTCAGATACACCAAGAGCCTGTAAAAATTGGGCGAACCCAAGATTTACTGAATTATGTCAAGCATCACAATAAGTATAAATTATTATTTTTTTAAACTAATATTCTGCAAGCCAAATAGAAAACATTGATAAAACCACTGTCACATGCATAAATATGTTCTACTGTCTGATGTTTGCAGGTAGCAGTGCCCCTCATGTGGGCAGCAGTTAGGGCTCTCAGTAAAAGCAGCTCTTCATCTTTCTATTAATGTGTAAGTGTGTCCCAAGGCAGCAAACTCAGTAAGCAGTGTGTCCTGTTCGATTTAGGAGTCAGCACAGGCATAAAAAGCCAGATGAGTTTCCATACACAGCATGGGTGCTGGGAGGGCTCGCCTGAATAATGTGGCTCGGCTGCCAGAATAATGTTACTGTTGTGTTGAATAAATAAACAGATAATTCATGTTCCCAGCAGTTGCCTCCAGGAAGGGAAAGAGAAGCAGATGCTTAAAACAGTTGGCGAAAAGCTCAGCAGCTCATCTGTCTATCAGCAAACAGCTACCAAACACACTAACCTTTAGACTACACAGCAAAATGAGAAATATGCAAAGTATGGCAGCAAACCAAAGCTGTTCTTTCATTTAAATAAAATAAGTCCTCACATTATAAAAACATGTATTTATGAATATATTTGTTTCATGTGCAAACAAAAGCTGAACATAATCAAACCAGACATTGGAACTTTCAACTAACACCAGTTAGCCCCAATGTCAAATGAAGCCTAGGCGCAAATTCAAACTGGAAGACTCTTTTATCCCCACCGGGACCCGTTAATTGAAGCGACCTGCCCACAATCATCGACCTATCAACGCCGGACCAAGCCACGTCACGTCCAATCATCGACCAAGTCCCAGCTAATAAGGACCTTCATTTATGGTGTCCTTCGCTCTCCAGCCGAGCTCAACCCACCACCACCCCTTCTCCTCCATTCGCCCGGTCCTGAGGCCCGCACCCTTCTTCAACCTCCACCACCAGTGCCGGGCCCTGGGGGATGACGTTCCTAACAGCATCGGGGATGCTCATCTGAAGCCTATCGCTAACGCTGCAATAACCGTTATCCCCAGCCGGGGCCCGAGCGCCAAAGACTTTAAATTCTGTTTGTCAATAAACTCTTCTAATTGCCTTCTTATCTCCGTCTGAGTCTCTCCAGATTGAATGAATTCACACCATTGGAAAACGATGAAAAATCTTGATATGCTTAAAACAGTTGACTTTTTGAGTTTTGTCTGCTATGAAAATAGTAGTCTCTTTTGCAGGGAAGCAGGCACAGCCTTACAGTGTCTGGACGGATACTCTCTGAAAGATGCAAGCTTTCAAAGCTTTCAAAGCTTGCATCATTTTAGATGCAAGCTTTGAAATAAAATAAAACATAAAACTTGCATCTAAAAAGCTTTAGATGTATTTTCCCTTTTTTGTCATTCTTTTATCTATAAACAACATTTGAAAATTACTTTTGCACAGACTCAGGTTATCTTTGTCTGATATTAAAGTGTGTTTGATGATCTGAAGCATTTAAGTTTGACAAAAAATACATCTCTAACAGAGCAAACATGTTTCTTTTTACTGAAAGCTACTTATTTTGTCCATCCATCCATTATCTTATACACTTATCTCTGAGGTATGAGAGGTGCTGATGTCTATCTCCAGCAGTCAAAGGTCAAGACGCTGGTCACCTTGAACAGGTCACCAGTCCATCGCAGACTTATTTTGTCACCTGCCGTATTTCTTATGAATGATGAGAAATCTTACTTTTTAGGAGGAACTTGGCCCACATTGACCCGGACACAAATGACTTTCCGGGTTTGCATTCCCACTGAGCATGAGATGTCATCGCCGCGCGTTCTCCCCAAAGACGTGTTAGTGTTCGGACCTGAAGAGTCCTCGATGCATTGCCCCCAGGAACCCGTTTGCCAATGATACACAGTGCATGGATGCTCATTGCAGTTCCTCGTCTCTTGCAGTGCACTGACATTGGGACACTGGAGTCCTCCTGAAATACAACAACAACAAAGAGCAATATTAGATTTGGTAGAACTACATACAAAAATACCTGGTTTCATTCTTTTTGGCAGCATGTATACATCTGAATATGAAAGGATGAAGAAGATAAAACTGAAGGAGAGTTTGAAGCTTACTTGTATTGTTTTAACTCTAATTTGACATTGAGCAGAAATAAGAGTAAAGAACTACAGATACATATGCATTTAGCATGCACCCCTACAGTGATCTTGGTCTGCTTTTATTAATATCAATTCATTTGTCATCTTACATTTGTTGGATTTCACAGGCAGAGAAAGAAAATTGTCTTTGAGGCCACATAACGGTCATAACCTAAGACATTGTTTTGAAAGTTCGTTCTAAAATTCTTACAGCATATTTCAACATAAGTATCTGGGTTTTTTTAAGTGTTAATTTTATAGACAATGGCTATGTTGATGCTGCAGATTTGAACGACTGCTTATTATGAAAGAAATTCATTCTGGATGTTTAGTCCACAGTTTACATTAAATGTTTCTTCTTCAAACCTCCTCCTGTGCAAAATTCTGTCACATTTCAAATGATTTGAAACTGAAATAAGATGACTGTTCAGACTTTGCTCACTTTGAATATCAAAAGTGTAAAATGGTTCATTCATTTTTAAAATGAATTTCATTCTTTGTGTTAAACTGATTTCTGTAATTATTTTTTGAGCTCTGTTGAGTTTATTTTGATTCTTTTTTTTATATGAGTGTTAGTCATTTTCGCCTTGGTTTGCAGTTTCTTTGAATCTAGTTCAGTTCTCTCTGAGGTAATAAATCTCCTTCTCTCCGTCTCTCTGTTTGCTCTCTTTCAGTTTGCTCTCTCAGCATTTTCCCAGCTTGTGCTCTTTTGACATTAAAATCATTATGACACAATCAAGTAACTATGTTACTTTCAACTGTCATAAAAATTCTGTATATATCATACATGACTTAGAAATTTGAAGCCTTGAAGTTGACCTTTGTTTCTTTAAGAAGCTCCTTCCCTTTCTGACCTGCTACCTTCAGCACATTACCACAACAATGCTCTTCCATTATCCCGTTTACTACCATTCTACGGAGCTTTGGAATGAGAAATAGTTGACACTCAGTGTTGCTTTAGAGACGTTATATCACTGAGCCTAGAAACCCAGAGAATTAGTAGATGTGGAGGTTTCATTGGTGATCAGCTGCTTTCACCTGTTAGTTCTGGATTTGAAGTGAGTAAAGAGGACTGAAAGGATCATATTTCTACCAGAAAAGGGAATCTATTGTGGCAGAAAAATACTCGATAGCTAAAACATAAACAAAAATCACATCTGGTGCCTAAAAACATCAAATATAAATATACCAAATACTGGCTGGACCAGCGACAGTAGTGAAGGACCTTGAACAAAAGAAACAAAATCTGTGTATATCCAAAGCACACCATCTCTTTTTTCTACAGCCATAAGTTAAGTTCTAGGAAAAGAAAATTCTTACCCTGCATCACAGAAACCCATGCCACAACTTTAGCAGTCACTGTATAATGAAATACAAGAAATAATTTATGCATTGTTTTGTTTATTTATAGAGTTATGTGCATAAAGTTGACTATCAGCTCTCCATATGATCTAACCAAATGCCTAAAGAAATCTAAAAAATGTTGACCATTCCAAAAATTAGAATAAACAAATAAAAAAAAGAATACAATTAATGATTGTTTTGATTATTTATGGGCTGTTTTGATTTTGATGCATTATTAGGCCAAAGGAAAGTTGGACTTTTTTTATGGACTATGAAACAGGCTGTAGTTTTAAACCAATCAACTGTGTAAGCAGATACTGATTATCATTATTATTTTGGTGTCAGTCTTTGTGATGTTATCAGGTTATGTTCCAGTGATCCCACTACAGCTCTTTAAGTTTCCTCGTGTGTTCACTGTTCTTACTGCAGGACGTTTGTTGTTTGTACTCACTACTGCTGAATTTTAACAGTAACTTTTATAACTTGAGTTTAGTAGATCCAAAAACTAACAATTTGATGTCCTAACTCATTTACTCTTAATTACACATTTGCCTGTCATTTATTTTGAGTATTTTTATTTTGGACAGTTTAAAGGCTGAGTTATAATTCTGGCAGCATTCAAATTAATGTTTAGTCATAATCTAAATTGAAAATGAATTGTTATGTAAGACCAAAAATGTTTTTGAAACATTTCCTATCCAACTATAGCATTTTTGGGTGTAGTTAAAGTGTAAGACACTTTTAAGACACTCTTATTCATCAGTACATGATGCACACCTTTGGTCATGAGGCAGAAAGTATCCAGAGTTTTCTGCTAATTCTCCAGCGCTACTGCAATTTTTACTGGATTACCAACCAGCATTTACTGTAGAGAATATTCTTCAGGCATTTTCAAAACATGCAAGGTATGTTATACTTGGGGATTACAATAAATTGCCCATATGAATTTAAAAAAAGGTCATAATGAATAAAGTTTTAAAACAACTAAAAATGTAAACAGTAGCTGATGGAGTGTATTTATTCTCGCCTTTCTGACGTGGATATTATTGATCAATAATTTTGCACTCTGTGTGGCACTTCAAGATTAAATGGAGCAATATGAAGGCAAAGTTGATCTGGCAACTGATGTGGATGAGAGAAGGATCCTGCTGGAGTTAATGTTGTGCTTGAGGTTCAGGTTGGAAAGACTTCTTGTGTGTTCTTTTGGCTAATCTATGTTGTGAATCTGAACTATCCTGTAAAGTATGGCGATTTTTGGAATTTATTCAAATAGTTTTGCATTCTTATTGTTTGCATGGATCAATGTCAGACATCATTGCAGTTCATCTATATTTGAATTTGTAGTAGGTGTATGTCAATCTATCAGAGTATTGTGGACAAGTAAAATAATAATCAATAAAAAAAAATATTATTATTTATGACAGCTATAGCTTATAATTCATGACAATTTAAACTATTTGTTTCTAAAAGAATATGGTTTGTGTCATTTTGTAATGTATTGATGTATACTTAAAACAATGTTTCAAAAGTATTTAGCAATTTAAGTAAAAGTACAAATATGTAACTACCTTTAAGGCGTCAGCTTTAAAAGACCAATTTTTTATATTTGACGATGGCTTCTGTAGCCATGATTTCTGTTTCAGTTTTGTGGAATCGGTTTTCCCATTTTTTACTGACTAACTCTAGAAGAGATCTAAGTTGTTTAAATATGATCCATTCCAGTTAATTTAGCTTAATTTTGATATTAACATGTAACATGTTTAAATAAATATGAATAAATTCAGCATTTTAGTCCAACGTAATTAATGGTTTAAGTTGCAACATACTAAATAAAATGAATATTACGCATTTGAGCTACCTTTCCATAATTGTGTTGGGTTCTTTAGACTCTTATCATGTGATTAAATAAAATAAAATAGTTTGTGTTCCAAAACTTCAATTGTGCAATTGGTTTTTCTAAACCATTTCTGTAACTTATGGGGTTTTACAGTGATGGAGGTCTGTCTTAATTCTGCTATGGAGGTCTGAGGAATTCCCACCTTCTCCTGCGTTATGAGCAAGTATGGAACGCACTCGGGTCTGCTTCCCCTCTGTGTTTTTTCCAGAGCAGGTGTGGGAGCAAAATGACCAGGGAGTCCAAGGGCTTAGAGCGCAGTCCTTGGAGCAAGGCACCTCACAGATGGTAGGCATTGGAAGAATGGCATCCCGGCAAAGCTGCTTCTCCACTTTTTCACCTGGATGAAAAAACACAAACATGTTTTAGATATTACAAAGAGAATTTGCCACTTCAGATACTCTCCCATCATTCTCCACTTATGATGGGAAATTAGTGGAGATTGTCAGCATCAGGACGTATGCTGGATGGCTGATAGTATCCGATCAGTTTAGTGTTTTCATTTTGGAACAAATACAAAAATTGCTAATGGACTGTTATTGCAACGTGGAAAGTTGCAAGCAACAGCTTCAAAGTTTTGGGGGGTTTTTTTATGTTGTAAAACAAAAAATTGAGAGGAAATTGTTGTTCTTGGCTGCTCGCTCAAGAATAAGAGTTTAGATTTGATTGAAGAACTCGTTCAGCATGAAAAAGATTTGATGTCCTACATACCATCAAATTGTAGCTACTTGCAGTGTCAGCTAGGATTGGTAGACATCTTAACTAAAACACAAGAAATGGCAGTACTATCCTATTCAGGTGTCCTTTTCTCTTTCTATAGTTAAAGGTGCTTTTTTGGTTATTGTACCTCTGATAAGATATTGCATCCATCTTTCAAATCTGAGTTTTGTTTTCTCATGCCATGACACAAATCACATGATTCTTCAGGGTAAACCAGTTTTAAAGTAGTTTTTATCTAACTCAAAGTTCACTGTTGCATGTCATATTGGAGTAGTTAGGGGATGAATCTTAAAAGTTTCAGTTGCTGCGTAAGCCAATCGCCTGTTGTCTTTGGATGTCTGCAGGAACTGTAAGCCCTCTGAGCTGAAGGAGAACATGGTGGTGTTGCTTGGCTTGGGTGAGATTTCTTTCCTTTTTACACATCTGTTTCTGCAGCAGCTTCCTCCATCTGTTCTCACCGCACTGACCCCTCTGGTCTGGACAAAGAAGGTGTGCTGGCTGGGGAGGCTGCACAGAGTTTTATTGGCTTCCAGACAGTATGCACTTTTACTGGGTTTCACTCAAGGGGGACTTGGAGGCTGTGGTGACAGAGTGGCAGAAAAATAACAGCTTTTTCTGCTATCATTTCAGATTTGGAGCGAAGGAAAAGTGCAGCATTGTGTTGTGTTCATTCCAGCAACAGAGAAACGGGATGGTGCATTCTAGCATTTAACACGGACAAGGTTTCTGAATGACTTTTTCTTGTGGACTCGGGTACACAGAGGAGCATTATGCATGTTTCTGGCAGCTTAACATATGCACCCCTTTACGACACACTTAGAGGCAAAAAAGGTGACCAGCAGACTCAGTGAACTCCCAAAGGGCACAAGTGACTGATGATTCCAAGAAGGTCCCAGCTAATGCAGCACTTTTTGCCCACCCAAAAAGTGGATGGGCAAAAACCCCACTTTTTGGGTGGGGTTTTTGCTGGCTCCAGTGGCCAGCTGGCTCCAGTGCTGGCCACTGGAGCCAGCAGCTCCAGTGGCCTTCATGACAGTTGCCTCTGGTTATATGTTTGGGGCAGTGTGTGAACAATGGGTGGATGGTGCCTGCTAACCATACTTTTATCACACTTTGATCACTCAGTATCTCAAAGTTTCCTGCTATAAAAAGTGAAGGCCTTTTGTAGCAGGAAACTGTGTGTTGGCAGCTGACCTTACTATGTCATACTATAATGTAGGCTTTTATTTTGAAGGCTAGGGAAACGGAAATGTTGTGAGATAAAGAGAAGATAAGATCATACTGTTCGTATTTCTCTGTTTGGAAGTGTCGTTGATTAAAAGCGAGACTCCAGATATTGTTGTCTCTTTATAGCTGTCTTACACAATGTGATCAAATCTATGATAGATGTTCTTGCAAACTTGTTAGAGGCCAGACTTAAATATTTAAACCTTGCTGGACACCAGATGACCCAATCATTAAACATGTATTTTAGTTGCTACCTAATTCTATTTAACATGCATTTCTTTTTCGTTATTTAAAATTATTATTTTTTTAAATATCATCAAATTAACATTTAAGCTTCCATTTTTTTTTTTTACTATGGGGTTTGGAAAAACATATCATTAGATTTAGGAAATAATCTTTATTACTATCCAAATATAAAAGATGATATGGCCATGAAAGCATGTGTGTCAGTTTATTCTGTAATATTTTATGGGTCACATCTATTAATAGGAGACTAGCTGCTGAGCTGCTGATATGTTCTGTATTGATCTACATTGAACAGCTGTCTTCACTCTTTTTGCGTCATTCATCAAATTGAATTGTAACTCATCCCTTCTCTGAAATGCCTTATTGTTGAAAATCTCATTGTGAGTGGCTGGAAGATCCGCAACCACTGAATCCAATGACATGACAAGGACCCCAGGGAAAACTTGGTCTATTTCCATCAGAAGGAGGCAAGGAATCAATACCAGGCCAGTTAACAGCAGCTATATAAGATGATGTCTGTGGGAGAAAGGAAGAGCTGACAATCAAAGATGCATATAACTTTGACAGGGTTAATCAAAGACTTTCAATTTATTTAATAGAAAACATTGAAGTGTCTGTGTGACATTGATGGCTTCCGGGATGGCTTTTGTTCTTGATAATTAAAAACAGCACATATTCCCAATAGAGCTGGCCTGGATTCACAGAGTGGTTTCTCTCCAACCAAAACTTCAGCTATTGCTGACCTATTTACATATTAGATTTCAGTATTAATGTAAGTATGAAAATATTAAGTATTTAAAAAACATTGCAAAACTGTTACACTTTTGGAAACTTCTACACCCTTCTTATGTTACATACTGTTCTCCTAAACTAACAAATGTGGAGGATGAAGTGTTATGTTGTTTAGAATGAAGACCGCAGGTTCACAGACATCAACAAGGAAACAGCCTCCTGGATTTTTAGTGATGAAAGTGTATAAAAGACAGCCTTAGATCTTATTTACACAATGATGACACAATCATGATAAATGATCTCACACACATTCAGAGATAATGGAGAAGGAAAGGGACGGTAAATTGAAGATAGCTGTGCAGATCAGACCATGCTAATTCAATTTAAAAGATGTCTGATCCTTCAGAGTGTAATAAAGGAGCCTCTGCACCTCTTACAGAAAGCTGAGTACGTCTCACAAGATAGAACACAACGACAGATAATGTGGATGAGGACATGTGAAGCAGTTTTCCTTCATCCAGAGGTCTGAAAGGCTCCAATCGATAAGGAATGTCTCAAAGCATTGAATAAGCAGAGGACAATGGATGGATGGATAACAAATCAGAATTTTTTCTAACAATCTAAGAGTTTTTCCCTTTTAGAATCACCTTAATATTGAAGAAGAGACCACTGTACATGTCTGTACATGTCTGGCATTATTTGACCTCATGTCCTTGACTCAGATTATATTAGTAAGACATTCACAGGGTCCTCTGTTGTCAATCATGACAGCCCGTATGTATAGTCCTTCACCATGTCTTTTTCCTCCCCCATAATCTGTAGCTTTCATGAAGATGCCTTCTTCCTGCTGAAGTCAATAATTATCTTACTAGCCTTTCAGATGTTCAGCCTCAGTTGGTTCAGTTCAGTCCAATCTTCAAACGTGTCTACTAGTTCTATGTACTCTCCCTCCTCGCCGCCTCTTAAACACGCCAAGTCATCTTCTGAAGGTGGCAGGACTGGAAGCCAATGACGTGTAAGGTGAAGAGAAACGGAGATGCTGTGTGTGTGTGTGTGTGTGTGTGTGTGTGTGTGTGTGTGTGTGTGTGTGTGTGTGTGTGTGTGTGTGTGTGTGTGCGTGCGTGGGCGTGTGTGTGAATGAGGGTCTGCTAATGAGGTCTGTGGGGAGTAAGATGCACAGAAATGGGGGTTGGCCACCAGGTTCATGTCCAACTAGATTGGATCTCCATTCAATGACAGCAGCATCTGAATTTTGAGTTTTTATTTTCTGTAAGCCATAATCATCAAAATGATAAGAAACAAAAAGTTGAAGTGTCATTCTCTGCAATGAACCTATTCCATAGGAGTTTAACTTTCTAAAGTGAGTGACAAATTATATTGAATTTCCACATGATGAGATGTATCTGTATATTACAACAAAACTACAAAAAGAATAAAATGTTCAAATTCAATTCAATTCACAAACACTTTATTGATGCCAAAGGGAAATGAGATTTAACTTATATTAATTCAAATTCTTCAAGAGTATATATACCATTCCTTCAGATGAGCAACACCATTTTGCTTGTCTGAAATGGTTAATGGTAAATATTACAAAATATCATTTTTTTCCATTTGTGTAGACACTAAAGTGAAGGTTTTTACAACACAATGTCATGTCTATCCTATGAGTAATATTGTCAGAAATATGGTTAAATACTAATCGAGACCAAATTTTGCTTTCAGTCCAATAATTACATACCTTCACCAGCCATTGCATTAAGCTAAACTTTCTTGTTTTTTTCTTTGTGCTGCATTTTTCTTACTTTTCTTGGGCATGGTCCTTGATTATTATTTTTAGCCCTGCATCACCAAGTGAATCTGAGTCATAGAAAATTATTTTTAATAACACGGTCAGGAGCTTGTTGCTCTATGCTACCATTTCTTTGCCAGCTAAACCGGAAGTCCCATCTTCCGTCAATTTCATAGATGAACTCTCACTTTGAGCACCATTTTATGTTCATGTGAGCGATCAAACTTTTGGGAATTTAATGGGGGGGTTTTCTCTCTGAAACTGATGCACATAAAAATGCCTTTATTTGAGTCACACAGTCTCTTATTAAAACTCCTCCACTGTGTCCCTCTGATAAATTTGATATTATGCAAAACTGATTTATGCACTATAGGTTCAGTTAAAATAATAATACTGTATTTCACAAATATAATTTCACAAAGTTCTAAGCATATTTTGAGTATTTTTAATCACTTTTTGCCTTGCCAATGTTCAATTTTCTTTCTTTTACTACAGTTTGATCACACATGATCAAATATGAAAATTAATTGCAAGATGAGATGATATCGACTTTCCTGGCTGAGGAGTTGGAAACAATAAAGTCCAAATGGAGAACAGACATCATCTTTTGTCTTCCAAGAATGTCAAACACAGTTGCATTTATCTGAGTGTGATAACCAGTTTGACTTGATTACTTGTTTCACAAATTGAAGACCATTGCTTAATATGTCAGTATCTGGGTGTCAGCTGTCCAGATAGGGTTTGTTTAAATGCATTCATTCATATAATTCTTCTCACAACTAATTAGTGTTCGCCATAAGCTACTGTGTCAAATGATGATTGGTCGGGCCAGGGGTTGGAAGGTCTTAATGAGCTTAAAGATCTGAAAAATTCCTGGCTAACAGAATGTAGAAAGGTTTCAGTGAGGATAAAAAGGGTTGTTACAATGAACCGCCATTCGAGAGCAACTATTTGGATTTACATTATCTGCTAAAGAGTTCAACCATGTTAAATACTAGCTTCACTAATCTAGTTTATTATGTTCACTTACCATCACTGTTGATACACTGGACTTGGGGAATTTGCGTACCAGGACCACACTCCATCTCATTGTCAGGGACACATTCCTCCAGTTTAACCACGAGCCACTCGAAGCAGCTGGGGTCTTCACACGGTATGGCCTCCACTAGATGAGGACAATTTCCTGTCCCATCTGTTGGCTCATTGATGATCCTTCGCTTCCTCAGTTTAAAACCTGTTACAGAAAAACAGGAATCATTACAGCACATGATGAAATATGGATGTAAACATGTGTAACTGAATTTGAATTAAAAATGCCCCTGAAATATAAATGCATATTTGTGCTTACTTTTTGAGTGTTAAAATATATTTCAGATACATTTTTAGTTCATTGTCATTATTTATATATGGTTGAAATTTCAGTTGTTATTTTCACTTCAAGCTAAGGAATTACATTATTATTTTAAAGTTGTCACATTTTCAGTAACTGTTTTTTGGTTTAACTTTTCAGTGTTTAAAAATTTTATATACAAAAAATTCAATCTTTCAAAATTCAAACACAATATTTTCAGTCTCCTGGGATTCCAATGGCTCAATTGAAATTCTACAACTCCTGCGATGGACTGGTGACCTGTCCAGGGTGACCCGGCTTCTCGCCCAAAACGATTCCTGGAGATAGGCACCAGCACCCCTCCCAAACCCTCTAGGGACAAGGTGTTAGAAAATGGATGGATGGATGGATGGATGGATGGATGGATGGATGGATGGATGGATGGATGGATGGATGGATGGCAATTATGCAACTCAAATAATCCTTTTCTGATCTTTTCATGACAGTCTGAACAACATAGATCAGATTTTTTGAATGCAACCCAGGCTACTTGGACATATGGTTCTACATCTGATATCTTTTCAAATGTGACTTGTGTCTGGAGGACCAGGTCATATTCATTTGACCTGAAAGTCATTGATAAATGTCCCTATTCTACAACCTGATACACCCAAGTAGGAAGAACAACAATAATAATAATAACAATAATAATAATAATGGCCCATAATGATGATTAAGTTGTTAATGTGCTTTAAAATGGTAAGATATGCTCCACCATTAGAATCCCCATTTACTTCTGCAATCCCAGAGCACTTCTTCTTTATGGCGGTTAGCAAATCACTGAGCAGGCTTTCTATGTGTGACGTTGTTGCGCCCTCTATTGCACATATGGGACATTATTAGGTTGTTCGTAGTTCACACAGGAGATCACATACAAGCCACATATGTTTGGAAATGTGCACGACCATGCCAAAAAAAAAATCTGATTTCACAAAAAAAATTGGAATTGAGCATTAAGGCCTGCAGTGTGAAGGTAGCCCCAGTAGTCTGCGTCACATTCGAATAGGTCCAATCTGTGTTGTTCAGACTGTCTTGAAAAGATCATACAGTTCGTTTTAGGGCAAAAAATCAGATTTGGGTCAAATTAGGATGCAGTGCAAGCGTAACCTTAGTCACATGTTTCGTAGTCACGTGACGCTTCAAGTTTGTGTAGCTAAGCTAATACTAGTGGAAAACTAACACCCAGGCGGTCCTGGGAGCTAACATTAGCAGTGAGTTTAGCACTTTTATTTTTATGTAATATTTTTACGCGCATAAAATTTCAAACATTGTCTTATGGCTTGATTTAGTACGCAGGTTAAAGTAACTATTAATCATTGAACATGCACAGTTAGCATGTTAGTTTGTTATTTTAACCCCTCTTCCCTCCACATCAGTGGTCCACTTGCACCAAATCTAGTATCTTTTTGTCAAACTGATAATGACCTTATGTAAAATGTAAAAATGTAGTTTTTTACATTCCTGAGTTTGTTCACTTCATTGACATACTAATTATAGAAGTGTTTGGTGTGTAAAGCTGCATACATTTAAGTAAACTCACATCACCAGATATCAAATTTAACATAACATAACATCACAATTATTTTGCATCTAGTCTGCCAATAACAAATCCCTGGTCTGTCCTTAGAGCAAATATGCCATATTTTTACTCTGCATCCATTTATTTATTAAACCTTGCCCTGTTTATCCATTCTAACTATTTTTTTTCTGTAGCAGCACCCTATTTTTTCAACTTTTTTTCAACAAATCTGTAGTGTTTATAAGCACCCTGACTGACAAATTTTTGTCTCCTACTGTTAATAGTTTGGCTGAATGTTAAACAGAAATCCAGTTAGAAAGAATTCTAATTCATGCATATCATTGTTTTATATAATTGTGCAAACTTTAAATCATTTGCATATTTGTTTCTAGAGTACGTGTTGATCAAGGGATGGAAAACATGGAAGTTGTACAACACATGTTCATGGTTCATGGGAATGGAGGAAGCAGCTACATTTCTGGAATGTAGACGCAGAATTTCAGACAGTGAAATGAGCCAGTTGAATTTGAGGGGGCTGAAATTGTTGCGTTTGAATTTTGAAAAGTTGAATTTTTTTGTATGCCAAATATTTTTTAACACTGAAAAGTTAAACTGGAAAACAGCAATTGAAAATGCATTCAATTTGAAATAGCAATGTGAATATTTTAGCTTGAAGTTAAATTAACAAATTAAATCCCAACCATGCAGAAATAATGACAATGATTTTTTTCAGGTTAAAAATGTATTCTGAATATATTTTAACACTGAAAGAGTAAGTGCAAACATGCATTAAAATTTCAGTGCCATTTTTAATTCAAATCCTGGTGACACATATTGACTTCCATAACCCAACCAGGTCAAAGATTATAAACCCCTCCTGTCTGTCAGTGAGTGAGGACATACAGCAATGATACAAAATCTAATATGCTCCATGACAATGACATGACTCACATTAATTCAGTGACTGACACATGCAGCTTCAAAAAACATTATAAACCTAAAACAGAGTAAAAATGTAAGAATTTCTCCTCTATGAGCGCTCCAGTGTTTCACTCATTAAAACCATTTTCATCCAAAAATGGCAAACTTTCATTACAGTTCATTAATTCAGTTGAATTTCTCACATTTGTGCTGCTTAAGGCAAGACATTCCAGAGTCAAGTCCTCAGGATGCTCCTTCCACCCTAGCCAAGGTCAACCCCCCGTATTTCACACTCCTGCTCCTGTCAGATAAGGCAGCAACCCCCTGGAGTACTTGTGGGGTACAGGTTCTATTTCATTTTTTTGTCTTCCTTTGAAAATCCTTTATTTAATCAGCAGGTCAGCTGGACATGAACCATCCTGTGTCTGCACTCACTGACAGAAGTGTTATCTGATGGAGGATGGGTGGTGTGGAGGGGGGAGTGAGGGAGCTTTGTTTGGAGAAAAATGAGGCTCAGGGTCTGGGAAATTCAATTTAGGGCTCATTCTCTAGCTATCTGCAGGGGGTTTAATGATTTGCATGGCTGAAAGATAGCAACACAACACATGCTTCCATTGATAGAGACCTAGGGGCTTCATTTTCAGTCGACACATACATGAATACAATCACAGTTAATGTACATTGCCAGGCAACAAAATAAGAAATAGTTAAAAGGATGAAAAGGTTAACTGAGTTTGATACAACTGAAGAATTAGCTTCTTCTTAGCTTCTAAAACCCTTTAAATTCTCATGTTGTTGGAAACAGGAAACTAAAAATGATCAAACATAGAGCACAGACTTAAAGCCCACAAACAATCATTGGGTGTGCTGGAAAATAAGGAAAATTAAACATTTTTATCAACAAAAAGTTGTAGAAAAGCTCATTTAAAGCTAAAGGTTAGCTGTATGCAAATAAACATTTTAACACTCCATACAAGAACAAAGAACTTGACATACATAGAAGCTGTGTTCTTTTATTACATGTGGTTATAACAAGAACAACGTTATTTTTGGACAGGAAATTTAAGGCTTTACAAGAACTCAAGTGGAAGTTTCTCCTAAAGCAGCATTTGTATGTAGTAGTTGTGGAACACCAAACAAGAAGAACATTCTGCCCGGAGTCTGTCTATAGAACAAGCTGTAAGAAATTCCAAACTAGAGGTGCATGAATAGAATGATTCCTGGGAGATGGCATGAGCTCTAAAAATGATACCTGGGCAAATGATTGTTGAAATCACAACAAATAGATTTTAAAAAATGAGCTAGTCTGTTCTCTAATTGTTTTAGTGTTTCACGGAATCCACTTTGCTAGGCTTTTCCTTAGACATATTGACAGAAAAAACATGGTAGGCTTCCTAGTGTGAACTCATAACTCCAATTCTTCTGTTTTCAAACAAAGAAAATGTTTTTAATATTAAATGTTCCCACATATTCCTGTGCAATGTGCGTATTCTGTGAACCACGTGGACTCCACCCACAGTGGCAGTGCACTGCTGAGATGTCTTAGTCAAGCAAGAACTCAAGTGGCAATCACATTTTTCTTATAAAAATTCCTTGATTTCCCCCAATCCTAATGGTTACTAGCAAGTTTACAGAGCTAGTTGGGTGCCTGACCCTGTTTCTTCTCCACCAAGTCAGTCACTGCACACCCGTTAGTGTAGCACAAAGTGGCAGGGTGGCTGATACACTAATTTTCAACCTCGTAGCTTGGTGTCACTGAAAAAACAGTTGGGTAGAAAACGCAGTTTCCCGCCAAGCAGTTTACTGAGTATGCATAAGCGGTCACAAAAATGTATCTTTGTGTGAAAGTGTTCAGTGGATGTCCACTATGAGTTCACATTGAGTTCGCTTTGAGAACGCATGGACCTCTGCAGAGTGAGGAACACCTGAGTATGTGGGAGCCTACATCTTTTCTGGCACAATCGTATGGGACTGCTGGCATTATCATTGCTTCTCAATGCATTTAGCTAATTCACAGCTGCTACATATGCACTAATTTATACTTAATTGTGCACAATCATTGAAAAAAATATGTTCTCTGTTACTTGTTATTTAAGGAATGTTTTATCAGTAGGTACTGTTAGCTGGCATCTATTCAAACTTTGACGTTTTCAGAAATCCTCACAGCTCTAAGATGGCTCCTAATACCAATCCTGGTTGGGCTGGAAATTTTGTTTTACTTTCACTCAATGATCAGGACGGGGAATGGCATCAAAGCACATTTTTCATGTGTTCTGTTACTTTCCTTAGATATACAACTTTACACTTTACTCATTAATACTCATGTTGTTCAAATCTGTATTGTGTTTCTACGGGAGTGATTTCATTGAATCTGCTTCGATTGGATGGAAGTGGACTGAACTGATATTGACCTGATCACTATGGACAGATTTGAATTTATAATTGGATATGAACTGGGCCATTTTATCTTATAAACTGCCATGACATAATTAAATTAATAAAAAATTCTATCAAAATAATTATATTAACAGATGTTTTCTGGAGCTTCGTATTTAAATGCAAAACTCCAGAGATTTTAATAATCATCCCACCTGCCAGAACAGTAGTGAAATAATCTCACTCTCAGGTATGTAATGTGTAAGCAGAAGCAGTGAAGGTTGTGTGGTCCAGCATTTTTGGTTATATGGTGTTAAATTTTAATTTCCTATTCCATTCCCACTGACCTGCTCAGTCTTCACTTTCATGTCTTTTTTCTAGTATTTGTTGCTTGTTATTCATGTGTTTATTTTGTACGTTAGGTTTGTATTTTGAGCAGATTGATGTGCTCTTATTTAGTTTACGCTCATCTTTGTGTTTCCTTATTGGTAGCTGTTTTGGTTCCGTCATCTGTTACTATTAGTTTTCCTCAGTTGTTGCAGCTCCCACCTGCGACAGTTTCATCCCTAATCAACTTACCTGTTTCTCCTTCCAGTAATCAATCTTCTGAGTAAATATTCTTCTGCTTTTCATATGGTTGTATGCCATTGTCTCAAAAGAAATTAGGTGTTTTATTCCTCCTCTTTTGTCGTGCTTTTATAAAATAGAGCTGGAAATAAACCTAACTAAATAAAGCTTGTAGGATGTAGAACACTTCCTTTGATCAAAGTGCATGTCCAACCTTACATAGTTATGTAAAGCTGGCCTCCTGCTTTAAATGTTTTTTTTTTTCATTTTTTAAAGTTTTAACATTCAAAGATGCAACTTGACTTACAATAATACATGAAACTGCTTCTTCTTCAAAGGTTTAGGAGCTAGTCCTAGTGCAGCCAGTAGGAAACACTTTTATTTTATGTCTCTGTGGTATTTGGAGCAAGGCTACACAGACATGAAAGTCTTTGTGAGTGTGTGTTTGCATGGTGGGGTAGGCGTGCATGTGTGCGTGTGTCTGGGTGTACGTGCGCACACACACTTGTGTGTGTTGTCTTTGCAAAAGGAACAGTGCTTGACAGTGAAAGTAAGAAGTGGCACAGTGAGCAATTGGATCCATCATTAGGATGCATGGAAGAGAATTTTCTACCATCTCTTTCATTTAAAGCACTTCATTAAAGCAGAGTCAACATGCATTAGTCATGGTAGATGCTGTAGCTTCAGGGGGTAATTATGGCTGGAGAGGCAATGCTTCCAGAATCATGCAGTCTGTCATTATTGGAAGATTTTTAGAATGGAGAGTCAAATTTTACACAAAGAATAGGCCTAACAATCAACAGTCCTGGAATGTGTGTCTGTGGGTGTTTGGGGTGAGCTTGTCTACGTCACATAACTGGGTAAGCTGCAGAGTTCAAACATGGTTAGAATCTCCTTTATTGACTCCTATTTGTCAGATAAACAGTCTTGGGCTGATGGTTGCTTTTCATTAGCAATGAAAAGCAACCTATATGCTCTATAGGTTTCCCAGGTTAACATGTTAAAGTATGTATCTCATAAATCATTCAGTCCCTCCCACTGTGAAGTAAATCTATCTCTGTTTTCTCCTGCTGAACAGTCATTCTGTGCCATTCCTGGCCCCCTCAGCCAAAAGTCTTATTTTATCTGCAAAATTATGAAGAAATCTCAAGACTCATTAGACTCAACCCACTCACTTCTTGAAGCACCAGCAGTTTTCATAAAGGTTAGATGAAAATAAGTTATTTTTGGTAGACACAGTTGTGGCAATGCAAATAAAAGGAGCATACCACCACTGGACTGTTAGAAGGCATATGGCACTCTCTCCAGCTGAGCGTATAACAGGTGTGAGGAGGATTAAACTGCGCTTCCTCATAGACAGTAATACTCTAGGGAGTCCAAATCAAGATATTAGCCAGTCATATTTGTGCCATGGAAGCATAATTAAGACTGCTGTTTTAAATGTGAGCAGTAGGGAACAGATTCCGTCTTCGGGAGGTGTGTGTCCCTGTAGCTTGGCCATTCCTTCCTGCGGTATTCCACTTGATTAGAATTTGAACCGGGCCAATCAGCGAACAGAAGGAGAAGTAGTGAGCGATGATGTTGACTTTCTGCTCTGTTTTACAATTGTAGTATTTCTGTACTTTTAGCAATGACAGTGGAGAAAGTGAACAAAGATGTTCAGTCCATGTTGGCCACTCTTCCATGTATTGCATTAATATTATCAGCCGTCTGGTTCGGCATGCCACTTCTCTCTTTGCAGTGGAGGATGGTTGTTTACAGAGTAGGCAATTTCTGGTAAGCTTCTTAGCGTCAAACTGGTAAATTACATGTTAAGGCCAAATGTCAGCCATTTGGTAAAATTTAAAACCTTAATAGAGTCTATGCCTCCAGGAAGCAATCATTTCTCAACAGCTGAGAGTCCAGACCTTTTGGAAGAAGCAAACAGTGTAGGAGAAGGGGCTGGTTTTTACCAGGCTGGTGTCCCATTTCATCTGGCGTAAAAGTAACACCACAACTCAGAAAAAGAACATGATACCAACTGTAAAACACGGTGGTGATAATGTGATAATCTGGGGTTGTATTGATTTCAGAACCTGAAATACTTGCTGTGATAAATGGAAGCATGAATTCTGCTGTCTACAAAACAAATCCTAAAGGAGAATGTTCCACCATGTGTTAGTGGTCACTAACACATGGCCTCCAGCTGAACCATAATGCATTGTGGCTTCCACAGTGAGGTTTCATTCTAAGAAGATGTGGTACACTACACCCCTCCAATCAAAGTTACCCAGTAATTTCTTACCTTTCTTAGTGGTTTGGTCTTGACAGTTCTCATAAGTGCAAGGTCCCCAAGCGCTCCACAAAGACACCTCACACTCCACAGGGCAGCTGATATGGCAGAGCTGTGTGGTATTCGGAGGAAGCCCCAAACACAGTTCACTGTCCACTGGCCGCAAACCTATGGAGAAATACAAACGATGAATGAACTAGCAGTAGTTGTGCAAACTCAATTACAGAAACAAAAGCACATCAGAAAAGAAATATAACAGCAAAAAATATAAATATTATGACTAATCATTGAGGCATTCTGACAAATATAAATTAGTCTATCAACTGTACTTTCATACCAGCGTTAGATTGTCTTTTTTCTTTGTGTATTTCAGATACAGCCAGGTGTCGCTGACTCTCTGCAAGGTCGCCAGACTGATGAATTATTCAAGCTGTGCAACAACAGCATTCAGCTTCATTCACATGCAAATTGCCATCCCCAAAGGTGTGTCCTTTAATAGTGACACTTAAGCATGTGTACATGTCATGTGTCCTTTAAACCACATGTAATGCTATAGAAGGTAATAAGTTAAATCAAGTAAAATGGTTGGTTGCTCTTTTATTACCATCAAAACAAATGTCCCATTTCTTTACATCCTCCCATGGTTACTGCCATACTGTAACTGCACAGCCAAGAAGTGTTTGGTTTCTGAATTACTGTAAGCTCCTACTGCGACAAACTGGTGACCTGTCCAGGGTGACCCCGCCTCTCGTCCAAAATGTTCGCTGGAGATAGGCACCAGCACCCCTCCTGACCCCACTAGGGACAAGGGTGTAAGAAAATGTATTGATGGATGTAAGCTTCTAACATTCTAGTACATCAAGTGATCTGACCTCAGTTTCTTGTGCTATAAAAAAATAAACTCAGTTCTAATTAAATCAATCAGACGTTATGCAGGGAGAATAAAGGACTATGTTTTCTAACAGTCTCATGCAAGAAAATATTTTTACATTAATATCTATTTGCATAGTGCCAGATCTATGGTCATAAAGATTTGTCTTTTAAACTAATGGTTAGTATGGAATTTTCAACCCCAACTCCAATGAAGTTGAGACTTTGTGTAAAACATAAAGAAAAAAATTATGATAAGTTGCAAGTCCTTTTCAACCTATATTCAATTGTATCCATTACAAGGGCATAATGTTTAATGCTCAATCTGAAAAATTTAATTGTTTTATGGAAATAGTCACGTTTTTGTATTTTGATGACTGCAACATATTCTAAAATAGTTGAGACAAGGACATATTTATCACTGTGTTCCATCATCATTCCTTATAACAACACTCAATAAGTCTTTTGGGAGCCAAGGAAACTAATTGTTGAGTTTTTTTCCCCATTCTTGCTCGATGTAGAACGTCACTTGTTCAACAGTCCGGGGTCTCTGTTCTTGTGTTTTGCGCTCCACACACTTTCAATGAGGGACAGGTCTGGACTGCTGGCAGGCCAGTCTAGTTCCAGCACACTAGAACTGGAACTAGTGTGCTGGTTGCTGCAGGCTGCAGGCCTGTACCAGACTGACTTGCGGTCTGGTACAGGATGTCATACAGGATGTGGTAACATGTTGAAAAGATTATCTACTATTGTAGATTCCTTATCAGAAACCATAACTCAAAGCTAAATGTGAGCATTTTTATTATAGACACAAATGTTGAATTGAACCAGTAAAATTACATTTTTTGTCAAAATGTGAAGGGTTGTGGAAAGTCAAACATTCCTCCCAAAATTTTCTTCATTAATAATGTTAAAGCAACAATAGCCCCTTTGTTCATCTGTACAACTGTGAAGTCTAACAAGCTTCTTCCCAACCTAGCACCAGCAGATTAATGGACACTTCCTCACAGACTGCCCTTGCTCTGGTATCTTCATGCCAGATGGTGTGCATTCCCATGTGCTGTGCTTCCAGACACAAATTAGGGAGCCGAGAGGCCGCCTCCGTGAGCCACCTGCCAAAAATATCCTGGTGCCCAGCTCTGTTCCAGCTGAGGACTCATGGCATCACAGTGGCACAGCTGCTTTCCAGCATGTCATTTAATATATCATATCAACTAGGATGCGCATTGATAAGAGTGTGTCCATACACATTCATATGAAATTCGTTTCCATAACTCGGTTCACTAAATAAAATGCATTGTGTAAATTATTTACCACAGAGTGATGTTTTCAAGCATTTATTTATAGTAATTATGGTGATTTTTCACTTTACAGTTAATGAAAATATGCCATTTAAAATTTGAATATTAGATTGGCCCAATAAAAATAAATTTTAAATGCAGAAATGTGTCCCTAATGACAAGTTAAATTCAATTCAGACTATATAGCACTAATTCATGAAACGTCATCTCAAGAAATTAAAGACACTCAATATTTTGTGTCAAAACATCCTGCATGCACCTCACATCTCCTGCCTCAACGACTACCGGCCAGTGGCACTAACCCCTGTGGTGACGAAGTGTTTTGAAAAACTGGTCCGGGGTCACATCACAGCACTTCTCCCTCCTGGCTTTGACCACCACCAGTTCGCCTACAGAACCAACAGATCCACAGAGGACGCTGTAATTCACGGCCCTCCATGCTGCTCTGTCACATCTGAAGCAGCAGGGGAGCTATGTGCGGATGCTCTTTGTAAACTACAGCTCTGCTTTTAATACCATCCTCCCTCACAGACTGGTGGACAAATTGGGGGACCTGGGCCTCCCTCACTCCACCTGCATGTGGATTCTGAGCTTACTGACCAACCGACAGCAGAGAGTTAGGGTGGGAAAACATACATCCACTGCCCTCAGCCTTAGTACTGGCTCTCCACAGGGCTGTGTGCTGAGCCCCCTGCTCTATTGTCTGTACACATACGACTGCACCTCTGCCCACCACAGCAACACCATCATCAAGTTTGCTGATGACACCACAGTGGTGGGGCTCATCTCAGGAGGCAACAAGTCCGCCTACAGGGGTGCAGTGGAGCGGCTGTTGCAGTGGTGCAGGGAGAACAATCTGCTCCTCAACAACTCAAAGACAATAATAGATTACAGGAGGAATAAAACGGACATTACACCACTAACCATTGGGGGAAAATGTGTGGAGAGGGTAGCTGATTTCCGTTTCCTGGGGGTCCACATTGAGCAGGGCCTCACATGGAACATGAACACCTTCGAGCTGATAAAAAAGGCCCAGCAAAGACTGTACTTCCTGAGGGTTCTCAGGAGGAACAACATCAAGGAGAAGCTGCTGGTGTCCTTCTACAAGTGCTCCATAGAGAGCATACTGACTTACTGTATCTGCGTATGGTATAACAGCAGCACTACAGCTCAAAGGAAAGCTCTCCAAAGGGTTGTGAATACAGCCCAAAAAATCATTGGCTGCCCTCTCCCCTCACTGGAGGACCTGCACAGCGACCGCTGTCTAAGAAAAGCACAACACATCACAAAGGACACTTCTTACCCCGGACATTCTCTGTTCACACCGCTGCCTTCAGGCAGAAGATACAGAGCAACCAGAACAAGAACCAACCGTCTCAGAGGCAGTTTCTACCCGATAGCAATAACAAAACTAAATGCAATCAAAAGCAACCATTAATCATCATAGATGAACACAGTGAGTGTGTTGCCTTATGGGTGTTGTGTGTCCCGCTGCCATTTGCATTGCGTTCGTATTGGTTTGGGTTAGGTTTGTGCTGGTTTTGTGCATTTTGGGGATACACTCATGTGGATCAGGTGTAGAGATAGTTTTGTACACTCTGATAACATTCTGCAGGTGCTCCTGGAGTTAAAAACGATTAAGTGTGCTAACATTTTCTCAAACTGTGAAACAGCTTACAAATGAAAGAAGACTTGAATTATTTGACAAATTTATGTATGAAAGAGCCACAATAACGATCTTATAAAATAACATAAAAGTCCCTGTGAGAGTGCTGAATATCCAAGGAGTCAATAATGAGAATTGTGTATTCATGACACCTAAACATTTGAGAAGGAAAATGGTTTAAAACAGGTTTGGTAGGTCCATGTTTAGTTTCAGCAATGATCAGTCGGGCTTTCTGTTCTCTTATTCGGCAGACTAAGGAGGACAAGCCTTTACAACATTCAAATAATGAATGAATGAATCAGTTGTCATTTTTCCTTTAGGTGTCAAAACACCTTTAGATAAGCAAATTGTCACTTTTGTGGAAATATTCAAAGTAAGGTTAGGTTGCAGAATTCTATTACTTGTGAAACCTTGGCTGTGGAAAGAACAAAGGGAAGAACTACAAATTTCTGCTTCAAACAGTTCTAGGAAATTATTAGATTGTTGTATTTATGCATTTAACACTCATCATCAATTGGGCAATTTCAGTCTAAAAGACATTTAACCACTTTCAGACTATTGAAACTGGCGGATGAAGGAGAGCCTGTAATGTTTGAAAAGTGTCTTGAAAATGAGAAAGGAAACATTTAGGATAAAGATGCTGCTCTATTTATTGCTTGGTATGACCAAATACTACCTGACATGATTCCATACATGGTGACAGGGAAAATGACAGACTGAAGGGAGGATGATGAACGTGAGCAGTAGAGCTGGCAGAGACACTTTATCCCACCTACACTCTTCACTCCTCCTTTTTCTTTTATATCTTCCTTTGACTCTGTTTCTTTTTGGCTATTGCTTAAAGCAGAATCTATTGAATTTTTACATCTCTGAATGCCTTCATTATTATCTTCTTGCTTCTACCTAAAAACAATCTCCATGACAACCACAAAAAAAATAGTATCTTGTTATGGTATGTCGACTTAGGCAGCAGTAAGGAATAAAACCCAGGAAGTTGCCCGCCTCTGTTAACAGAATCAGCACCGTTAATTCTTGGCATGGAAGGCTGAAAACGAGCCACTGGTTGTGAGCATAAGATCTGAATAATCTCAGCAACAGATGCCAGTTTCACCAGCCAGATGGACGGAGACTTACTGTGTCAATGCTGGATAAAAATGGGCAAGCTTCCAGGCCACTTCCAGCTCTGTGTGTTCAGCACACCATTGATTTACTGGAAAATTTCAATTTCAGTGCTTTCTTCACTGCACTGCACGCAACTCAAAATGCAAATGAATGATAATGTGGACACTATTTTAATTCCCTGTCCTACATGTGTCCAAAGAGATGAGCCATCGTTGCTAAGCTCATCTGTAACACAGTTTGTACATGTAATTTAAAACTGGTTTTAGTTTTTAGCTAATTTATTTCAAAATATTTGTGAAGCAGGACCTCTACAGCATCACATTTTTGCTCAACTATAAAGTTGTCTAGTCTTGTTCTATTTGTTCTGTAAAACACTGGTAACCAGTCTACAGTACACCAGGATGCAGTTCAGATATCTTGATGTTTTATTTCTCTGCAGTTCAGTGAAAACTCATTCAGATTGGCTTGAAAGCATCAACATTAAATAATAGAATAAACTCTGGGTCTTCACTGATCCATTTCTAAAAGATGACCATGCTTTGATTTAACCATTTCATTGCATGGCTGTACTTACACCCCGTCACAGTGCTCACAAGTTCTTTCCAGGATTGTTCTTTAACTACACCCACTAACTCCACCAGCCTGCTTGTCCAATGGAAGAAAATACATCCTAATGCTGCTACCTTCATGTTTCATGCTGCAGACTGTGTGATAGGTTTCTACCACCCAAAGTGTTTTACTTTTAGGTCTAAGAGTTTGCTGTGTATGTTAACACTGCAGTGTCCCCTTCATGACTTCTGGAAAACTTTAAATGAGATGGTTTTCTTGTGTTTAGAAGGCACAGTATCTAAAGTGTTTAGAATACCACACAGCAGAATTAACTGAATATAACATGTTGAGGACCATAGGCTCCAAAAAATTAAGGGAGTTACCTTCTCTACTCCTCAGTGAACTGAGATTAGGTGGAGCAACAGCACTGGCCTGCACACAGTAGACCTCGCGTGTCTGGATTCCCCCTCCACACAAGCCTGTCAGGTTTCCACGCCGACGATCCTGCTGGCTCAGCAGCATGTCCACCCTACACTCTGTCCACTCTGTTGTTTTCCAGGTGTAGCTGATGACACATGAAGGCAGATGAAGAGTCAGATTGAGATCACATTAGCCTAAGCTTCATGTGACCAAACACAAAACTGTAAGAAGAAAAAAACACATTTATTTGATGCCACAAAATATATATTCTATGTTAGAACATGCTGCTGAGATGGACAGAGTCTGTGGCATATTAAAAACAGGCATTATGTTTTTCATTAGTAACATAACTTAAGCCCAAAATTATTTATATTCCTGGCAGATTTTGACATAAGTTCCTTTTTATCTTAGTCAGTAGAGCAAAGAAATCTTTTAACTCATATTTTAATTAGTCTTTGATGATGATCTCCAAGTCTTTGAGTTGGAAGGCCCAGGATCCATCATTTTAATCTTTAGAACCCTCCACAGATTTTCAGGTTCAAGTAAGCACTCTGGCTGATGCTCCATAATGTTATTACTTCTGGTCAGAAGACACAGGTTGTAAAATGAAAAGTTGTTCACTCACACAGTGCATGGAGGAACCGCTCCGTCCTGGGGGCTGCACGGCTCTTTTTCTTCAAGTTCTGGGCACTCCACTCCTCCACCGATTGGGAATTGGCTCACTTTCCTACTGCGACTGCGCTCCCCTTTCGCCCCATTGGGGTCGTAGCACTGCTTGGAGCAAGCTGACCATCCAGACCACTCAGTCACATCACAGTCTCTGGGAATCACGCAGGCCTGAAAGGTCACTGGCAGCATCTCCTGAGAACAAAGGCTGCAGAACGAGACAATGGTCAATTTTGATTAGGTGCTGCTGGTTATAAGAACACAACACATGATGTTAAGGTGTTGTTCAGGTCAACTGAATGACATTTATTTTAAAAAACGACAACAACCAGTTAAATTTGTAGTGATTTGGATTTTCTGTGTGTTTATTTGGGTTCCTGTGTTCTGTTGAGTCTGTGTTGTCCCGTGGAGCCCTTGATTGAGTACAGCTGTTCCTCGTTTCCCCTGATTGTCTCCCTGTGTATTTAAACCCACCTGTGTTGTTCCTTGTGAGGTCCTTGTCTTATCAAGTCTGTTGTCAGTTGTTTGAACCAGTTGCTCCCAGTGTTGAGCCATTAACCTTCTGCTCATCTGTGCTGCCTGGATTATTGTGCTTGTTCTTCATTAAATTCATAATTTCTCAATCTACAATCTGGGTCCATCTCATCTTCCTCAACACCTCTTCACCGCAAATCGTGACAAAATTCTTGCGTCTGCATCTTTTCTCTGTTCCCTCTTCGGTTCTGCTTAGTTAAATTGTTTGCAGAATCAGTTGTGATTTTCATTTTTCAAACCCTTTTTTTGTGAAAGGGATGACCATCCCTTTCACAAAATATAAAATGATCTGTATTTATGGTGCAACAGCTACAGACAGTAGAGGAAATATGTTCATGTTTCTAGTTTCAGTCAAAATATGAAATAAATAGTCTGATGGTATTCTGACCCCCACGCTAGATAACCTTGATCCTGTGCTATTTCCAACATAATACAGTCAATAGGTGTAACTAAGCCTCTTTAAAGCTTTCAGCCATCTGTCTATACAGTAGGAGGCTGAGAATGAGAAAATGTCTGTGGTTTCTATTCTTTCAGACATAAGAAAATCTGTGGTAGGGCCATGGCTGTCTTAGGATGGAGTTGATTGTGCTCACTGGCCTCTTTTAGAGTGGAGCGAGCCCACAGACAGAATAAGGCCATTCATGTGGTGTCAGTGAGCATGGCTGTCTGACACCACATAAAATTCAAATGATGAATGAGTTTAAGGGGATGTTAAAGTTGAGCTTGGCACAACTTTCATTAAGATGCTGTAATACTGCCTGTAGTGTGAATGAATGTCATAAAATACTATTAAACATTCAAAATTTTGGACACACCCTAAACCCGCAGATACCAGATTTTGCGCCCTCTATCATACCATCTTTGAATGTTTAGACTAACTGTAGGAATGCTGAGTCTGCATTCTGCCATGAGAATGAAAATAATCGTACACAGAAAAATCATTCTTTCTAAAATAACAGACTTTGCAGAATGTAAATGGCTTGAAATCCGGTAGTTAATACAACTATTTCTGTAGAGTTGGTGCCTTAACTGTAATTCAGTGCTGAATACCGACTCTCACTGGAGTAACAATTACCAGCAAGAGCTAGAATTAATTTATAGATATAAACTACCTGATAAAAATGACAGACTTTGTTAACTATACAAGAGTTACCCTTCTATTAATACTATCAGGTATAAATTTAATTTGTCTGAATTTGCATAACTTCCCCCTGGCTCTGATTGGTGGTTTTTGCCTGGAAGTGGCTCATTTCTGCAGATGGCTATAGTAACACTGGGAGGAGGTGGAGGAGCTTGATATGTTTTTTTGGGGGGGGGGGGCGGCGGGGGGGGGTCACAGATTATGTGTTTTATATTATACTGTTGCAACATGGCAGTTGTGTAAAAAACATTTTTTTGTAAAACGTACATATTGCAGCTTTAATGGCTGAAAATGAATCTTGATCATAATATTTAAAGAAGTCCAGCCTTTAAACATCCCCAAAAAACGCAAACTAATTTGTTGTATGAGAAATTATTTGTAACACCCTAAGAAGAAGGTGTCAGAACATGTAATACTTCTTTTTTGATTTCCATCCATCCATTTTTTTATGCCCATCTCAAGCTTTCAGAGTTAAGGGAAGCTGAAGCTTTTCCTAACAGTGATTCTACAAGTTAAGGTCCCTGGCCTACCCAGGATGTCAGCTCTTTACAGGACAAATCAGGGACACACCATGCATGCACCCTACCCAGTGATCTATCACAAATGATTGTGGACTGTAAGAGGAAGCTGGGGAACCCAGAGAGTACTCACAATCCACCAACACAACAGAGAAAGTTCACAAAGAAAGACCCCAACCCAGAATTTGAATTCAGGACCATGTTATATGCTGGACATAGTATTCTGTGCCCTGGGTTATTGTTTACTTGTGCTATTTCTACCTGTGTTTGTTAATAGCTGGTAACACTGCTAACAATGCTAACATTGCCTGTGATGTCATCAACCCACCTCCGGAGATTTTCATTTGTGTTTCTCGCAGCTACAAAAACTTTAAAATTTAAATTTTGGTTTATTCCAAACAAGACAAGATTCTCTAGCAAGAGAAATGAAACAGGACCTATACAGATGCACATGCTTACAGAAAAAAATGACATTCTAATCATTTGTACCTCAAAGCTTCAATGGTCCCACTCTTGTGAACACAGGTCACTTCTCTGGTTTGGTAGCCAACTTGCAGATCCCAGAATTTTCCTCCTGGGCGGTTCTGGCGATTCTTGTTCCTCTTCTTTTTGATTAGCTCTCTGGTCTCTGGGTCTTTTGTTTTCCCCTTTTCCCTTAATCTTCCTTTGCCTTTTTCTCTCATTTTCTCTTTTTTTGCCTTGTTTTTTATCTTTTTCTGTCTTTTGGGTCGGTCTGCCTGTCTGAATGTCTTGCCCTGTTTTCTGTTTGCTCTGACCAATTTTCTGTTGCTCAAAGATGGTTTGTTGCCATTTTTGGACATTTTCTCCTCACCTTCTGTGGACTTTATGTCCTTTTCTTGGTACTGTTTTTCATCATCTCTCATCTTTTTTCTTTCTTTCATGGACTGTTTGCTGTCTTCTCTGGCCTGTTTGTCACCTCCTCTGGATGGTGTTTCACCATCTCTTGGCTGTTTGCTGCCCTCTTTAGCAGATTTGTCACTTTCTCTAGATCTCTTGTTGCTCTCCTTGGGTGGTTTTTCAGCTTGTCTGGCTATCCTTGGCAAAGGTACAGAACAGGAGCCCCATGGTCCAACTCTGAGGCTGTAAAGGTTTTCCTCTCCCTCACACAGGCCAGGCTGACACGTCTGAAATTCAGTCAAATTTGGACAGGCAGACCCACCAAACAGTGGTGGTGCCAGAACAAAGCGTATCCGATTCCGTAAGCCAATCCCACATGTTTTAGAACATGAAGTCCACGGGCTGAACTCAGACACCACACAGTCCCGAGGACACGCTATGAGACAGGCCTGTTCCTGCCTTGGTTTAGGTTCAAAGTATTCACAAATTACGTCCTCCGCAGGCTCGCCATCAGATTTCTGAACACAGCCCACTTCCCGTGTCTGAATGCCCTCCTCTCCCCGTGTGCACACTGTTGGCCGCTGCAACCCAGCACTGCGCATCATCACTGGGACACACTGGTTCCAAGCACCCAGCTGCCATTCGTACAGATCTTTGTGCCAGTCACACACTCTGAAGCAGCTCTGCTGGTTGTCTGGCCTCTCTGACTGGTCACAGTTTGTATGGAGGGTGGTCCAGCCTTCAGAATGGGCGCACCATACTGCTCTGCTCTGGCTGCCGCCAGGTCCACACTCACTTCCCATACATCGACCCCAAGGACCTGCACAAATGAAGGCAAGAACAGTCAGCGATACGTTAGAGAGAGCGATCATAGCTTTTGCAAAGCAAAGAGAAGATTAGTTATATGTGTTTTTGAGATATAGAATAGAAAACTTAATTTAATTCCTCATCTGCTATCCAAAGAGATCAGATGTTACACAAGCGGTCAACATAATGCAGCACTTGTTCTTTGGGGATACTTTAGTTCACATTAGTTCACCAGAGTTCCAATCAGTTTTGGATTATTAAAAGTTCTGACCAGATTCCATGCAGGAAGACGCTACTCACTAAGAAAATTCAAACACTAATTAAATTGCAAAAGTGATTAAAATTATGTTAATTTGTGTTAAATAGAGTTAGTCTTTAACAACTAAGCCATTACCTTTGAAGGTAGTATGAACAAAGCAATTAAAATAGAAATATCAAGCAGCAGTTTGCAAATGTAAGCTTTTCTAAGCTGTGATTTGGGGTTTTACTCAACAAGGCCGCAAACCAATGAACGTGTACCAGAAGGCTGCAGCTGCAAGCAGAGAGTTTGGATCAATACAAATCAATAGAGGTGGAAAAGAACTGGCCAAATAAAAAAGACAGCTGCAGCCTCAGACCTGGCAATGCTCAGTGGCACTTCTTCCCCTCCTTCAGTGAGAATGAGGAAATAATTCACATAATAATTCAATTCAATTCAAAAATACTTTATTACTCCCAAAGGAAAAATAAATGTTGTTGTAGCTCATTAATTCAGATTCTTCAAAGAGTTATTGAAAATGGTGATGACTGTTGGCAGGTAAGATTTCTTCTATCGGTCTGTATTACAGAAGTCTCTGATTTCTACGATTCCAAAACATTCTTCTCATCAATTGTAGTTTTACATTTAACTTATTACACCTCAGGCCGTAGGTAAGTCATATGATAAAAATTAGCAGTGAACTAAAGTTGTAAATAAAACTACTGATAAAAGTTAATGCTATAAGAAGCAATCTGTGCTGCACTTTTTAGCCATATCCAACTCTGTTTAAAGTGGAACACTTTTAAAGTCCTGAAGAATTACTTCTCAAGATATTATTGTTTCAGGAGCAGGCAGGTGTTCACCATCATTTCTAAATATGACACAGTTATTCCCTAGCTACTCATAAGAGTTAAAATTAACCTACTTACAGAAATATAAGGAACCATACAGACAAAAGACATTCCATATTTCCACTAAAGCAGTATTATTCTGTCAGAGCATCCAGCGCAGCAGTGAATGGATTAAAGGCCTGTTAGACCAAGCTGAGAGAAAAGATAATTATGAAATGATATCATACTTATATAAAACTATCAGGACACTCAAAGATGCTTTATATGGAATCTGACATTCCCATTCACACACACAATAACACACTGATGATGGCAAGCTAATGGACAGTAGCCACAGAAGCGAGGCCATCGGCCCAAGGTGGGTGAAGTGTCTTGCCCAAGGACACAACAACAGAGGGATCAGGGATCAACCCAGCGACCCACCAATCACAGGGTGAAGTCTTACCATCGTCATCATCATCACCCCAAAAGAATTTGGGTCAACCATCTGGTGGTTCTGGTATGCCCTGTTAACCAAACCCAAAATGAGAAGTACTCATGAAGACAGAGATGGCAACTTGGAAAACCTACAGATCAATTCCACTTCTTTTTGAATGAACTTTAGAAACCTAACATAATGCTGCCAGTAATGTTTTCTCATCTTTTTGTCACCTAGACTGCTGCATGAACTCATCAATTTCTTGAAATTTAAAGGGAAATAGAGAGAAGCAGAGCAGGAACATTTCTTCATTCTTTTTAAAAATACTTTACTCTACATGACGAAAATAAAATCTGAACAATGTATATTTATATATGGGTTTTTGTATTCCTCTATGCAGCTGCCAGACCTCCCACCTGATCATCTGTACTGGTTTCAGTTGGTGAAACTGTTAGACCAAGCTGAGTGAAACGCTGCCTCTGTCTTGATATTTACAGAGATAAATACTTTTAGCTTTTAGATATAAAGGTGAAAGAAATGAAAGATGGCAGCAGGCAAGCTATATTCCGGTGCTGAACACATCAGTGATAAAAAGACTGAAAAGGTCGGGAGCAAAAGAAATTATCTGAACTGACAGACACCCTCATTCATTCAGGGAAAGTTTTGTGTGTTTTGTTACAATGAGACAGAATGACTGGTTTCAGCTGTAAGTAGCATCAAGAGTGGAGTAAAAAGTCTACAGGCAGTTCCAACCATCACTTAATGTAAGCACTGAGTAGAGGTCAGCAGAGAGAACGCCTCAGAAGTGTATTAGACAGCCTAAGTGCTTGTTGGGACTGCATGATGTGATGGGTGATGCTGTGTGTGAAACAAACACTCCATCCATGGAAGATTTATGGGTTCTATGAAGGCCTGAACCTCTACTCATAATGATCATTTTTTAAAAACAGCCAGGATTTACCTCTAAAGAGTATTTCAGTCGCTTTACTTGATCTGCATTGATATTCCATCATTTTTCCATCATACTATGTGGAACACAGTTCAAGACCAATAAACTGACAAAGAAACAAATGAAAACAGAAACTATCAATTCCCTCACTTGTTCCCATCTTTGGGTTTTCTTTCATAACCATTAACAATTTGGCTCACATATAGTTTACAGTATACCTACTGTAATTTATTTTTTCAAGGATCAGCATTGTTGCAAACAGAGAAGACTAAATTATACACAAGCAAGAACAGGCATGGGGCACCCCAATGGTTAGAGTTTTTTATTTTCCACTATTGTTGCTTGATATTTTTTGTCTGCAGACACTTCTTGTGTATTTTATCTAACCTATCTGCTGCTGCAATGCTGCAACTAAAGCAATATTCTGTAGGGTGTTTTTTTTGTTGTGTTTTCAGCTGAATCTCAACTGGCTTTGGTGTGAGTGTGTGAAAGTGTTGCTCTGTAGACAGTCAAATCAAACAGACTGCTACTAAGGAATTGACAAGGTAGAGATCTGTTTTTCCTGTAGGCACCAAAAGCCAACTCTTTCAACATAACAAGCACTGACATCGAAACACAGCTGCAAAATCATGACAGTCTTTGGTCGGTTTATTGCAACCACTGTCACAGTTTGCAGATCCAGTTTCTTTCTTTGTCTCTTTCCTTTTGCGTTTCTGTATTTTTATTCCTCATTTCCTCTTTTGCCCAGTAATGAGTGGTTTTATCACATCCAGAGCTCATGTAAGGTTTAATTAGATTTAACAAACTAAGCTTGAAAATGTGATGATAGAAAATACTGCTGCTTGTGCCCATTTTCAGTGCATACTTGTTGGGCTTTAGCCAAAGCAGTGTACATGCATCTTTCATAAGACTTGTCAGAAGAGGGAAGCTATCCGTTTCAGGAAGGAATATTACACGGCTCATTTAGGGTGTCATGTTGCTGCACAGGGATCTGCTTCTGTAAAGTGTTACTGAGCAGGCTGTGCTGTTTGCTAAATGCATCGCTGAGCTCCGGATAAACCAGAGGCAAAATTCAAACATATGTTGCCGACTGGTTTTCTTTGCCAATTTTTATTAATTTATGGGTCCAATTTTCAAGATTATCATTCTTAAATTGGGAGAAGACAAATCTTTATAGCAACCACATTAGCATTCTTAGAAGGCATTTGTAGCAGTTTACATGTAATCTATTAATTACACATTATTCTGATTACCCTTTAGTCAGTGACCTTCATGCATGGTCTAAAATATGTAAACTTAAACCGTAAATACTTTATATAGTTGAATATAAAAGGTGTGGGAATAGGCAGAGTTTTATTTCTGTCTTTGGAGTAGAAGTAGAAGTTGTGTAAGATTAACTGAACTGAAGAAAGAATAATGTTTTCCAAGCTAGTAAACATTATAGGTGACAATAACACAACTGCATACTCTCTAGATTATATTAGAAAAGAATCGGTAAACCTATGGTGCGTTTCAATTTTTAACTTTCTCTTTTTTTTTTTTTACCAAAACCTTTTTACCTCCTTAGGCCAGTACTTGTATTTTCACAGTAAGATCTGAAATCAGACCATTTACAAATACTAATTAGAACCACACATTTGAATTGTCTCCTGCCAAGCTGTCCCTCATGATTAAACAGCTTTTCTGACACACAGCACCGTGAGCCCTACACTCTGTGAACAGCTGTTCATTTCCAACAACTCACAACATTCACAGCACTGGAAATCTGTAAACACAGATCTCTGTCCACTGCAACTGCAATTAAAAACAGTAATATAATATCAAAAGCATATTATTGTCAGACTGTTTCTCAGTGTTCATGGTTTAAAAGCCACACACTGCTGCTCCAAAGTGTTTGAATGTGAGCCAGAACAGGACAGGAGGGAGCTGAGATTAGGATTCCAGCCTGCTTTCTAAACATGTCATTTATAACAATTTCATTGAAGTTAGAAGAACTCTAACTTCTTCTGAGTTAGAATTAAGTTTCTAACGCAGAAGAAATTGTAATCATTTCCAGATTTTAAATTATTTAGAGCTTGTGACATATTTTTTGTATAAATGTATTGACAAACATGCTGCAGCATTGCATCTCCCCCATTCAGACGATGCCATGTTTACTGGTTAAGTTAGATCCATGCACAGATAGAACAGTAGTATTATAATTAAGATGGTTAAGAAAAAAATTACAGTTGTGAAAGAACACTGGTCAAAAGGCAACAGGACAATATTCAGGCAGAGTAGATAATACACTCTAAAAGTCTATTTGGGCTGCAGTTCATGTTATGGACTTATTTGCATTAATCTCACTTCATTCGTTTGGTTTAATGATAACTTACCAATCTGTGTTGAATTAACTTAAAAGTTACGAATTTTAACTTAAAGGAACATTTTATTTTGACTTTACTTGAACCATTTAAATTCAATGCCACATTCATAGCTTTGTGTTGTGCAGGGACATGAGGCTGGCCCCATGCTGCTGGGGCCAGCCTCCTGACTCAGGGCGTCTCTCTGTGTGGTTCTGACAAAGTCTGACAAAGAGAAGAATATAACCTGGCCCTCAAGGTTCCTAATCTCAGAACTCAGATAAGGCTATAGAAATCAAAAATGCAGGCCAGGATAAAATATCTAAAAACATGAATAAATTTAAATCTATTTAACATGAATGGAAGGTCACTTTGAAGGTTTCAATGATCAAATTTGTACATGATCATCCTGTGGAAGTAGATCATTATTTCAAGTCATTATTTTGGGGGGAAAATGTGAGCAAATTAAAATCTGACTAGGATTCAGATAAAATGCAGATATAGTAAAAAGAGCTTCTGTCCAGGCTCATGGGGAACAAAGGGTGGCAGTGATAGTGGTGATGATATGAAGTGGTAGGAAAAGTGGGGGAGGTCAGGTTGTTTAAATGTCAGAGACAGTGAGGAGAGATGAGGAAAAGAATAGGAAAAAGTGCAGATGGGATGATTTCTTTTATTGAGGGTAAAGGTGAGCTATTGCTTACCTGACAAAATCTAATTCACATTAAAGCTAAAATGACGACCAAAAAAGCTGGAAAATGTCTTTTTAATATCTGCATTTGTTTTCCCAATTACTGTCACAAGAATTCTCCTCAAAATATGGATTTGCTGATGAGGACATATAAGACAGATATTTAAATGATAGATATGCATTAAGAAAAGTTGCACACTAACATATGAAGCATGAAATCTGACCAATCAGAAGTCACTGACAATGAAATGATGTCAGACTATCATTTTCATGGAGCCTCGGCCATAAATCCTGAGCCAAGGTGATCTAAAGCCTTACTCCATAGCTCCCTACAACATGACGCTATTGTTACTCGCAATGGATTGCTCCCCTCCGCTCAGTGTCAACATACAATGCAGCACATGACAGTTATGTGAGGTAATTTAGAATAATTGATGTTGGTCTCTGAACATGATAGTAGCCACTTGCCATCATTCCAGGAACTAATACTAGTTCCAGTATTAGTCCAAATGCAGCTTTGTCTTCTTTGATGGCTGCAACATCAGGTACAGTGAGATGTTTGGTGCCCAATGCAAGAAGGCTCTCATGATGGTTTGGTCTGCATCATGAGAGCCTTCATCCTCCTAACACTTTGTCAGAGTCTGTCCTCCTGATTCACCACAAGACCATTTATCCTGTAAAGTGACTCTGATGCTTACTGTGTTCCTGCACATTCATGTTAAGCATATTAATGAGTCAAAGGCTCACTGACAACTGCATGTCATCCAAACAGAGCAGGTCATGCTGTAGATGTACTACTACACAAACAAGTCAAGTAAAAGAGGTTATCTGCAGCAGATATGGAACATAATCCACGTGTCCATAATCCCTCCATCCCCCATGCACACCCACCCCACTACTATTTGGTATTTATCTGAACCCCTTCAGCCAGATCAACTGAAAAACTGCCAACAGAAATCTGATGATTGGAGCAATCATCAGATTTTCAGTTCCAGGTGTTTCTTTCCTATCAGAAGGTTGTGGAACCCTGAACTTGGATTTCTTCTGACCTGTGTCTGAGCCAGACCCTTAGAATTCTCTCATTCATTATTTGCTAACACGGCAGAGCTGTCCACTAAAGTCACAAAGGAAAAAACTCTTTGCATTCATTACTTCATTGACTTTCACCAAAAAGCAGTAAATGTTCTGTCTGGCTGCAACATCCCAACATGAAGCTGCAGGTTTGGTGAATGATTGAGTGCCTTGAGGGTTAAAAATGGTTTTATGAGGGGAATCCTTGGATGGTAGAGACTCCAGAACTACTGACAGCAGGAGCGGCTGCAGGATATTGTCAGAGGGTGCAAAGCTAAGTCTTCACCTGACCCACATGAACACATCTTCCAAATCCATCGTGTGTGCAGCGCACAAAACCAGTACAAACCTAACCCACACAAATACAAACAAGATTCTATTCTTTTTGGAAAACGTTTTGACTAGATTTTACTGTTTAACCCTCCCACACTCTTACTGCTATGCTCAGGCAGAACGCAGCAGTAAGAGCAGTAAGAGCGATAGCTCTTCAGTTCCTGAAACCATGAAAAAAAAACGGAATCCACTCAACGGCTCTTTGAATTGTAGCAGGGTTTAAACTCCATTTATTCAGTTTTAGCTTGCTAGTCACATTTAGCTTACAAAAACAACGCCAAGCCACCAAATAAACCAAAGTAACCAAGTGACCAATAACATTTAGGTTAAGGACTTCATGTGTCCACCCCCACAGACACACACAAGTGTGGGCTTCAAGCAGGATGTTTTGACACAAACTACCTTTTCCCCCCCACAGTTGTGTTAATAGTAAATGAATAGAACAAATGAATAGAAAATGATTTTTTTTTAATTAATAACTATACATTTTTTTAATCAAAGGAAAATTTCCAGGTATATACAGTGCATACCGCCATGCAGCTACAGGCGCCACAGGCTGACAGCATGGGCTCAGTTCAGCCCATCATCAGATGAGTTGTAATCTGGTATTTGGAAAATTCTGAGTGAGATTCCCACCATCAGTTGAATGATGAACCATTCTGTTTTGTGAATATGAATTTTAATGCAAAACCATTTCCTGACATGACTGTTTGCCATAAAATGACGGTGAGTAAATTAACCAAAAAATGTACTCAAGTTAGAGTAGTGTTACACAATGGAAAGTGTGACTTTTGATTTTTGGTTGTGTTTTGTATGTTTATTGTGTTTTATTTTCTCCTTAAACTCCCCAAAGACACTGAAGTCTGGTCTGTGTAAAGAGGTGGAGGGCAGTAACTGGCTGCTCATACAAGTGTCTCCAAAGACTAATGAACAGAACCACATCATTTCAACCTATTTATCATTTTGATATGAAACCCAGAACAGGCAGCAGTGAAGTTTAGTGCAACATCATAGAAACAGCTTAAAACAAAACTACTAAAAATAGTTTTTAAAAAGGTTATCTGAAATCTTTGAAGAGATCTTTTTCTATAGATCAAGCTTTTAATGTTCTCCTGACCTGCTGCACACTGTGGGAGATGATCCATGCTGGTGGCAGCAAACAACATTATGATTAAGGGTTTCAGTTAAGAGCCACTGTGTTATTTAGATAGATTCTGTTTCAGAGGATTTTGTTCTGTGAGAGGAATTAACTTAGTCTCCTGTCCCCAGACAAACAGCCTTGACTCTCAGCATTAGCTCAGCAGATCAGAGCCACTGTGTCAGTGAGCACACACTAGACATGTGAATCAGTTGGTGGATTAGTGACAGTTACGGGTCATGGATTTTATATATGGCACAGTGCCGACACAGATTATACGGTAGATTTGTACAAAGGGAAAAAAAGAGCTAGAGGTAGGCCACTGCTTTCCAGAGGGATGACTTTATGTTGGGTCCTGCTCTGCTGGTGACCTGGCAACATGCTGTGCTGTGGCTCGCATATTTTTTAAGATTTTACACTCTATTACTATGCTTTTTCTATATACTATTGTCAATTTCTCTCATATATCTATTATAGAAGTGAATACACACCACAGTGCTGGTTCTGTTGGACCTCAGTGCAGCTTTTGACACTGTTGACCATGATATATTACTGAATCGACTGGAGAGTTGGGTCGGACTCTCCGGTCCAGTGCTTAACTGGTTTGAATCCTACATAAAGAACAGGGATTTCTTTGTTTCAATTGGAAACTTCTCATCAAAGAGGTCAAAGGTCACATGTGGGGTACCCCAAGGTTCAATCCTAGGACCCCTTTTATTCAATATTTATATGCTCCCACTAGCTCAGGTTATAACAGGAAATAATATTAGCTACCATAACTATGCAGATGACACACAGCTCTACATTACGATGTCACCAGGTGACTCAGAGCCCATCCAGTCACTGAACAGATGTTTAGAACAGATAAATGTGTGGATGTGCCAAAACCTTCTCCAGCTGAACAGAAACAAAACTGAAGTTATTATTTTTGGACCTAAAGAGGAACGATCTAGAGTCAATGCACAGCTTCAGTTATTACAACTGAAAACCAGCGATCAGGCCCGAAACCTGGGAGTAGTGATGGACTCTGACCGGAGCCTCCAGAGCCTCCAGTTACAAAGTCGGCCTTCTATCACCTGAAGAACATTTCCAGGATTAAAGGACTAATGTCTCAGCAAGATCTAGAAAACTCATCCATGCGTTCATCTTCAGTCGTATTGCTTATTGCAACAGCGTCTTCACAGGTCTGTCCAACAAATCAATCAAACAGCTGCAGCTGATCCAGAATGCTGCTGCTCGCATTCTCACTAAAACCAGGAAGATAGAGCACATAACACCAGTTTTAAAGTCCCTCCACTGGCTCCCTGTAGCTCAAAGAATAGACTTTAAAATACTGTTAGTTTACAAATCACTGAACAGCTTAGCACCACAATACATTAAAGATCTGCTGTTATTGTATCAACCCTCCAGACCTCTCAGGTCTTCCGGTTCTGGTCTGCTCAGCATCCCCAGAACCAGAACCAAACAAGGAGAAGCAGCTTTCAGCATCTATGCACCACAAATTTGGAACAAACTTCCAGAAAACTGTAAAACAGCTGAAACACTGACTTCTTTTAAATCTCAATTAAAAACCCACTTGTTTAGAATTGTATTTGAAATGTAATCAATTACAAATTTATTGATGGAACCTGACTTAATGCTGTGTTTTGATTGTTGATTCTATGTTGCATTGTATTTCTGTGTTTGTAATGATGTGAAGCACTTTGAAATGCCTTGCTGCTGAAATGTGCTATACAAATAAAATTTGATTGATTGTTTGATTAACTTCATAACTGGCTCTGACTAAACATCCAAACTTCTCTACAGGAGCTGCAGTCAATGTTTAACAAAACGGCATTGGTATTAGTTGTGCTTTCTTTATCAGCTTTTTTTCTTATGATTTTGTGACTTTAGTGGTGTTTGAATTAACTTTAAAATCAGCGTCCATTATAACTTCCATAAACAGAGCGCTGCTGCATGATGTTTACCTTATTCATCTGTGCATGCGGGTCACTTTGGGAACATGAACCGGTCACACAAAAGACTCATTGCAGTCACATCATTTAGTAGTATGAACGACCATGCAAGAAAAAGTTTGATTTCAGCAAAAAATTGGAATTGACAAGCAAGTCCTGCTTTGTGACGGTACCCATACTATATGCAAGCAAACACAAAATGACATGAAAAACAATGGGAATGGGACTAAGAGGCAGTTCATATAATCTAATATGGTAATGCTGGAAATATGTAAAAAAAAATTAAAATATAACAAGGAAGAAATGATGCAACAGTTCCCATACTTAGCTGCTAGGCACCAGTTTGTGTCATAGATATGCTGTAGAATGGGAAAAGGTTTGACTCCCTATTCAGTAACAGAATGAGTTTAATCATCCCTGGCCTCTCTCCTAATCCTTTACTCAAGATCTACTCCCAGTTCTTTAGTTGAAGTTGCAGAAAATATCATGAATTACAACTTTCTCAACATACTAAACCATGATGTCATTGCATCACATTGTTGGTTATAATCTTATTTTTTATTTTTACTAGTATTTCTTTACAGCTTTATTTGCTGGTAGTTCATGACTATCATGATTATCATGATAAGATAAGTGCATGGGGAGTGATGCACAGTCGATGTGTTTGAAGTTGTAAAATGTCTTTTTTCAAGCATTGAAGCCTTTTCACTTTTAAGGTTTATGACCTAATTATGTGGTTTTACATCACAATATGAAGGTTCTCTGTGGCACTGAAAGAATTGCCTGTGTAATAAAACCAGATGGAATGTACTGATGGTTTAATAATTTTTTGTTGATGTTTTTTGGTCTCTAATTTGCTTGGCTTTCCAGAGCACATTAGCATTAGCATTTCTTCTGTTTCCTTGGCTGCACTGTCTGGCTTGGTCTCATTAGAGAAAACCCCAAACGTCAGCAGATAGCTAGTGATGGGGGAGTTGTTGGGTTCAGCATTCGTGCAAAAATTCCCATTTCTGAATATTCCACTCTGATTTAGTGGAGTGGAGGACGAGGCATTGCCAGCTTTTATGTTAAATCCCCTGAGACTGCAGAAAAACCTGAAAGGAAACAAGTGAAGGGGGATGGGTCAGTGGCTACCTTTGATCTCCATCCCTCTGCTTTAAACTGGGCTTTACATGCACAATTCTGCCAATTGACTGACAATCATGGAGGAACAAGAGCAGATGGCTCTGCTTTAATGAAAGGCAGCTATTTGATAAAACTGATATTTTGCTGCTGATCCTACAAGACAAATAATGCAGAGAGAAACTGAGGGGCAAAAGGAACTCACACAGAGGCTGATACTTGAAACAGCTTTCTAAATATTGTTTGTTTGTTTTGGATTATGCTTATACAATATTGATTACCCAGTTGAATAAAATTACTTTATGAATCTCTTACATGTTAGAGAATATATTTCTGACAAAAGCAACTATGACCATAAAACAAAAATAATCTGACTTGCTGCAGATTGCAAAGATATTTTTAATTTTGTTCAGAAAAATTGACGATGATACCAAACATTCATCAGAAAACACCAAACCAGATGTGATGATCATTCGTCTTACATGAAGGATATTCAAAAGTAGACATTGTCACCTTCATAAAATAATGTCTATTTTTGGCCAAAAGTGTTTCTTTTTTCATTTTGCCTAAAACATCTTTTGGAAAGAAAGAGGTGGTAATGTTTTTGGGTCCAAGTCAATTGTGTCAAAAATGATGTAGGCCACTATTTCAGAAAGGTGATGATATTGAAGGATAACAGGAAGTGTGCAATGGATGGGAATTAAAACATTATGTAACATACATGGAGTTATGTTGAGTTCAACATTTTTGTTTTCAATCTGTTCAGTCCTCGAAGGATCTTCTTCAAGGTGAGAAAAACAAACAGGCAGGAAGTGTTGCTAAGGAAACAGACGCGCTGTCAGTGTAGTCTACCAGTCATTATGGAGTAATCGCAGAAGAAGAAATGAGAAAGAAACCGATGAGAATTGGGGTAACACACAATGTCAACTCTCAAAAAACATGTTCACTATGAACATATGGTGAGCAAAGGTCATGTAGGGGATTTGCCTTGGTCAATATGATCATTGAAATAATATACAATGAATATTGTAGAATATCATAATTATAATGTCAAATTAATCAGGTCATTCATATGAACATGTCCACTATTACTTTTTAATCTTGTTGACAAGCACAAGCATGTGACTTCAGTTTACTTTAAGGTCCAGAGTGAGTTCCTGCTGGATAGTCTTTGAAGAACATGAACTAGTATCTCACATAGAATAGAATATTTTCTCCATTTTAGAGAACATTTTTAGCTTTTAGAGGTTAAAATTGTTATAAAATTTAACACAATTGAATTCTATTAAAACGACAATATAGTTGGAAATGGCTGCAACACAGAGAATGCAAGCAATGAACAGTAGACCGTTTTTAGCCACGGCCACTGTTTCCTTATAGGAAGAAGGTTACTAGTTTAAATCTCCTAACTGGCAGGGTTCTCCGGGGTTCTCCAAGGTTCTCCAGGATTTTCTCAGGGAGAAAAAAGATTTTTTTGAGACACAGAATTACACAATGAAGTACCATCATGGATGAATGCTTTTCATTGCTCCTGCAACGAAGATGTAAAATGTTGAGTGCATGCCTTGTCTGTAACCTATTGACTTCTAGGATCAGCTCCAGGCACCAAGATCGTAATCTGGATTGAGTCAGCATATAAACCCAATTCAATTCATACCAGGCTGAATTCATACCAGATATCTGATATCTGTCAGGCTGTGTTTGGAATTACTTTGAATGTTATCAGTCGGAATTTACCAATTTAACCTGGACTGAATGTAACTACATATAAAATGGGTTTGTTTGTTTATTTTATTTTCCATGTTTTGACTTTAATTGTGAATTGACACAAATTAATTCATCTGCGTTTCAAACTATTATTTTTAGCCAAACCAAGAGTTTGCCATAAAGATTATTATCAGAGTTGTGTGGAAGATGTCTCACGTCTGAGTTTGTTGATTCAAGAAGCAACTCTAGAGAAGCATTTACTAAAGCATATTATTCATTAATTATAATCTGAAATGATATCTGCTGCCCTCAGCTCCCCGTGGGCCTGCTATGTAGCAAACCACTGAGTGTGTAAATGAGTGAATTACATGTTTACAATTCTATAATTCTACATTATTTATGTCCAAGTAAAGGAAGCTAAACAGTTTACAGGGAAGTGGGAAAAACATTTCGCTATTTGGAGAATTGTATTGTGTGATCTGGATGATAAAGAATTTATCCCCTCACCCTGAACCGCACTAGGCGTATTCTAGTTCTGTCTACTTGGATTCTTGAGTTCAGTAACATATCTGTCAGATAAAGGGATGAGCTGGACATCATTCAGTCAACTGATTACAAAGTTTTATCATGTATTAATGTGGTAGAAGGTAAATAAATCAGTTAAAGGCACCTATGGTTAGACTACTCATCAGTTTCACAGCCTTCTGTTTCATGTCTTACAGCCACCCAGTCAAGTTCATGTAAAATTGTTACTGCTGAACATTATTATGCAAAGTTAAAGTAATTGAAGCATTTTAAAAACAACAGCAGGCAACACCTCTTCAACCTGCATTTACATTAACACAGCTGCACCAACACCTCCTTTTGTCAAGAAACAACTAAAGTTCTTTCTGCTCCGTCCAGAGTGCCTCCAGCAGACAGTCACACACAAAGACGGGAAAGAATGAACCAGAACATGACTGCAGGTCCGAACGGTGTCAGCACACATCAGACACAGCTGATGCTGGCCCTCTGTTGCTGTAACTCAGGAGAAAGTTCCAGGTCTGATTCATTTCCACCCATTGCTCTAATTTTGCCTTTAGTACAGAAAGCTTAAACACCACCGTGTCCACCGGCTGTAAGGATTTGAGTTTTTCTGAGTGTTTATTTTAGGTTTCTATGTCTCTTGAGTCTCTGTGTTGTCCTGTCTTCCCCTTGATTGTTCCCAGGTGTGTCTCGTTCTGATTACCCTTTGTGTATTTAATACCACCTGTGTCTCTGTCTTTGTCGGGTCCTTGTCGTACCAGTCTGTCGAGCTGTGTTTGATGTTTGTCCATTGTTACCAATCGCTACCAGTGTTGAGCCTTAGCCTTTCCGCTCAGCTATGCTGCCTGGATTTTTGGATTGTTTTGTGTTTATTTTCATCATTAAACCACCATCATTCTTTTCAACCTGGGTCCGCTGCGTTCTGCCTCATCACCTCTTCCACAAATCATGACACCGGCGACAGGAGATCACTGCCAACTAAAAACGGCAGCACAGTGAGGATTTCTTACTCAGTTCTACAGGTGATGATAGAATGGTGATCTAGAATCTCTATAACAAGGCAAATTTGGTCTAATATTTAAGACAGCAGGATAACAGGTCTACAATAAAAACACATGCTAAAGCAGGTGATATCAAATGTAAATTATTTTACATCAATAATTTACAATCAAGTACGGCAATCAAATCAAATTTACATATAAATCACCTCAAACACAGAAATGCTGTGAACTAAGCAAATACTACAACATTACAACATCAGAAAATAAAAGTAAAAAAGTCATAAACTAACACAAAAAGGCAAACAGACTTCTCACAGGTCAGGGAGCAAAATGTGTTTTCAATCAAGATGAAAAACAATAATTATAACCAACAGCTTTTAGCAACAGGACAGATTCATGACTGCAGGTTCTGTGGTGTCCTCAATGATTCTGCATAAACTCGTGATCATTTCAAAATATACCTAAATACTCAGCAAAGACAGTTTAGCTCAACCAGATTGTGAGCTCTGGAGGTTGTGGTGCATTCTGAGCCACAGGAGAGAGCACAGTAACCAGGACTGAACTCTATCAGGAAGCAGGATCAAATAGGAGAATGCCTTCCTCTGTTGGACTTTTAACTTTAGTGTTTTTCATGCAACATCTGTCAAACATATGAACTCAGATTTTGTGTATTTTTTTTTAGCTGAAATTCATCGGGAAATTTCTAGCAACGTTGTTCTTGATTTGTAGATTTTTCTGTGTTTGCAACTCAACAACCTGCTGTTGATGATGTTAGGATTTTTATTCATCTTCAGCTTAGCAGAAACAATGTCTTCTATGGATAAGTTTGAAAAATGGCTGTTTTCTTACTCAGCTTCAGGACCTGGGAAGCTTTGTAGGTTTATTAATAAACTAACATTTTAATAAATGCTTTCATCTTTATTCATGATTAATGCAAAATAGAACTATTATTTTAGATGTACTCTGACTTAACAAATGATAACAATAGTGGATAGTTGTTTGAAAGAGACATTGACTAATATACATTTCTTGCTTAACTTCTTCTCTTGCTCTCATCTGCATTCAAAGGAGTTTAGTACAGTAGACCCACAGGAATTAATACCTGGGCTCTTTTAGATTGTGTGCAAAATAATTATCTAACAAATACAATGCATTTTTAAGAAATCAGTTTTACTTTTTTGTCACATTTTAATGTTTCAAATCAAATCATCTTCCACAGCACATAAACAAAATGTCTGCTTTGAAGTTAGAAGTAAATTTGATTACTTTTCTCCTTGTCTAGCCTCATGATAAATACTCAGTCAGTAGAATGTAGTCTTTTACTTCATTAGTCTCAGAGCTTAAAGTAATACCTGGCCCCAGAAAATCATTGTTATCTGGCATATTGCATTCTCAGAAAAAATATATCAATTAAATAGAAACAGGAAAAGTAAACATAAAGCTTAGATAAAAAAATAGAATTTATTTTTTTAAGAGCATCACCCTATTTGCTTAGGATGGCTATGTCGCAAAGAGATCACAAGCAGAGTTAGAGAGAAGGGCACATTGATGCATCTATGACCAGCTGAGACACATAAAGCCCCAATAATGTTCAGTTGAGTCAATGCACAAGTTTGATCCACTTGTTCACAATTCAGTTCATTGTTTTCCCTGATCTTTAATCTTTCAGCAAGGTAATTTTTTAGACTGAATACATTGGGCCTCAAAGGATGAACTGCAAATGATTGAATAACCTTCCATCCTCAGAGGAAAGGCAGATGGAACCTGGATGATGCCACTCTCAGACAGAAAAGAGACACGACAGATCCTGCTGCCAGACCCAAACTTGTTCAGAGAAATTCAACAGCTGGTCAAAGCTGGAGATGTTCTCTGTCCTTTCCTGTAATAAGACTGTTTTCTGGCACCTCATGTCCCCTCTCATAAATTCCTCTAAACTTTACGACATAGAAATATGTATTTGGTGTATTTTCCAAATACACCGAGAGATTCACCTTTCAGAGAGAAATGACATTTAACAAAGTTATTTTGACTTATCTGTCAATGAAAATTTTAACATTTATTCTTAAACACCAAAGCCCTTTAGAGGAAATTCCTAAAGAGCTTATCTGTTTTAGTTGATAATTGTATTACAGTGATTACTAATTGTCTGATTATTGATTGAAATAAGAAAAAGTTGTACCTAGACCAAATCATTTCAAGTGTCTGTCCCACACCAGCTAATTTTGGACTCAAGCCAATTGCCCCTAATCTCTGGTTCCAAAAACCACATTGCTAATCCCAAATTAGCTGCTTTACAGTCCCTTCCTGTTCTTAAGAGGGAGAAATCCCACATCAGAGTGTAGGAAAAACCTACATTTCAAATGTATTCACTAGTCTAATACATAGCAGCACCACAAGTGTTCCTCCCTTTCCAAAACAATTTAGTAACAATTTGATAATTTAGTATCAAATATTAATCAATTGTGTCTTGTAAAATTCAACACAATGTCTCAGTGTAACCATTTGGGTAAACATGGTGAGGACGCAGGTGACGGCCATTGTAGCATCAGAGAGATTATTCTGCCCAGCTGTTGAATCAAAGGCAATGAGTATCTGAATGCTACAGAATGCAGTTTGAATGAAATCAAAGAAAGATTTCAAAACAGTTTCCTATCATTTTCAATGTGTACTGATGCTTCCCATACAAGACCACCAGCGTCTATTTCCTAACAGAACTTTTTTTCTTGGTCAAAATAACAAGTCACAACATCAGACACTGAAGAAAGAAAGAAGCAGGTTAAGAGGTTCTTTCTGCTTTTTAGGCCAATCCGGTGGCACATTTCCAAGACCTTACAGCTGCACACTGTAAGTGAACGAGGGTTAATCCAAGCACAGGAAACCCTAATCACTGTAATGTGGTTAGCCGGATTTCTTAGCAACTTTAGTGTCATGTTGTGTTTGATTATGTGAGATGTGACAGATTAGGAAAATCAGGGATGAGGAAAATTCAGCCATTTTGAACAGGGAGCTTTTTTGTTAATAGTTAGTGAATCTCAAACATGCACAAACCTGTTAAAATACCAGTTTTCTGTCATACAAAGAATAAGAACATGATGCATCTTTATCCTTTGAAACAACTGCATTCATTGTTTTGCATTCAGTCTGATCTCTGTCAACAGCCTTAATCTTGACTTTCTTTGCTCACTCTTTTCAAAAGTTCACCAAATCTAACAAATTGTAAGAATTTCTCTTGTGACCCATCAGTAGATATTGTGTCAGATCTACCTGTGGACAGTGGCTCGGTCATTCCAAATCTTTAAGTTTTTCTTTAGTGATTTGAATATGCACTTGGACTCACATTGATGCTGAAAAATTAGCCTCTCTTTACTATCCATACTCTCTCGTGAACCCAGGATTCAACAGACATTTTGGGGGACAGATGCTCCAGTGGAAAAAAAAATGGCACCTTGTGTAGCTTATAGAACTGCTTCTTGACTCAACAGTGTAAGATTTATTCCAGGCACAGCTTGAACATCACCTGTATATATAACTATTTCAAATCAACAGCCATGTGCTGTCAGGTGCAGATGCTTAATAATGTTCACCTGAGGAAAATAACATCAACTCAAAACAAAGATGCATGTTACAAAATTCTTAGGAATAATCAAAAAACTAAATTATGGTAAATAAATTATATGAATGACTCACATACCGATTAAAATCCAAGCAATAATACTAATAAGGTGGTTCTGTTACTGCTGTCACACATCGCCTCCCCCTTTCACTCTCACTGCACTCTAACACAGTGTGCAGTGGTTTTCTCTGAGCGGCAGAAGATGTCTGTCTAATCATCTGTAGTAGAATCCTGCTACATACTGTGAATCGTAGGATATAGCAACATGTAAATTCAGCAGTGCTTCGCTTTCACAGACAGTGGGGACTATGTTCAACTTTTACAGTCACTTAGAGGAAGCTCAATGAAAGATAAGCTTTGTGGAGGTGATCTGAGCAAAGCTAACTATACAGCAGGACTGCCCAAAGTCTGTCCTCGAGGGCCGGCATCCTGCATGTTTTAATTCTCTCCCTGCTGGTAATAACAACCTTTTCAGCATGTCAATGTTCCTCTTAGACTTTCTAATGAGCTATTATTTGATCCAGGTGCGTTAAACCAAAGAGAGAACTAAAACATGCAGAATGTCGGCCCTTCAGGTCCGACTCTGGGCACCACTGCTGTACAGGGACAAATTGCATTTGCTATGAACAAACGTTGCCACTCACTGTGCTGAATTATTGTGCGGAGGTGTTGACTGACATGTCGCATATATGGGACAATGCTGTGACCAAAGTCTGCAATACAGTGATATGACATTCACAAATAATCCGATTCTTCTGAATGGCTCTTTACTAAGAACGATAGGACTGGAGCCTCACTGAGAGCCATTTTTTGTTCTTTTAATGCTCTGTGTACACTGCAGTGGCTATTATTATTTTATTTAATTATATACATTGATATTTATTCAATTAGCGAATAAATAAAGCACAAGAATGGAAGAGCATGCGAATTACTCTTTGTTTGTTTTTGTCACCTGTCATGGTGGCAGATATTACAGCACTTTACTGCTTGGCTACATGCAGCGGGAGGGAGGGAGCCTTCTGCTTGGTTACTTCTTGCTTGTTGCTCCTTGGTCAGTGTTAATAGTTGAGTTTATAGTTTACCATTAATGCACTGACTTAATTGCTATATGTTTAACGTAGCAGACAGTGGTGGTTTCTGACATGGGCAATACGGGCAACTGCCCAGGGCATTATATTTTTAGGGATGGCACAAGACCTCCGTGGATTGTGGCACAGAGATGGAAACAAAGCAGAATGAAGAGTTTGAATTGATAATGATATCGGTTAAATTTATTTCAGCTGTAAGCATTTAATATCTGGGTGTTCTTATGAGACTGTGGTCTTTCAGATCAATTTAAGAAGCAATTTTGATCGTATTTCACATTTTATTGTGCGGGGCACCAGTCTTGGTCTTGACTTGGTCTCGGACCCTAAAAGTCTTGGGGCATGAGGGGAGTTAATGTGCATCTGTGAACTATTGTGAACTATTGACAGGGAAAACAGTTGAATTCTACAGTCTACTCTTCTTAAGGGTTTCCAGTCATCTAAGTACATTTGAAGATGACTTTATGAAACTCTTCTGGGCTGACTGGCCTGCTCTGCTGACAGACATGTTGGTGGCAGTGCAGTGGAGTTGTATTTGGATCGAACAAGCTCCACTTGTGCATAATTACTGAGCCTCTCCATGTCCAACGCCTGCAGGTGGGATACTGACAGCAGCACTCCTCCCCCACTGTCAGCCTGCTCACTAGGAGTAATGAGGCGCACCACACACATGCACACATTCAGCACAAAGCCTATTGTGTGTGTTTGTGTTAAGCTAAAGGGTGTTTCTCTGGCTGTTAGATTGAGGAGCATAGAGGGCAACACAGAAGAAGCGGCATAAAATACTAAAGATGTTGGTGCAAGATTAATTGCAGCATCACTCTGCTTTTGTAAGCATGCTCAGATAAAAAAAAACAACTGCTGTATTGAAAATGCTCTATTTGTCAAGTAAGCAAGAGGAGAAATGGGAATATGTTAATGGAGATTAGGGATGGCAGCCAGAGAAGAGAGACAAAGGCATCATGTTGAGTTTGGTGGAGTCGTGGTGGGTACAAGCACCTGTGTGTTTGAGTGTTTGTGCCCTGCATGTGCACGCCTACACACACATTCTCCCCGTGGGGCAACCCACCAGGCAGAATACAACACTTAAACTCAGGCTCTTCAGGCCCATACAGAATAATGGCTGCAATTTGGCACCTGATGAAGCTTAGAGTAAACAAACAATTTCACCTGCCTCCATTAACTTTAATAGTACAACCCCCAGCTTTGGTGCTGAAGGAGCAGCAAGGTGTTTAAAAACACAAAGGCTTTAAAATAATCTACACACATAGCTGGAGACAGAGAGAAAAATAGATTTTCCTCCTACAAAAACCCACCTTGCTTTGAATGTCATTTAGATGTAGCTCAACATTAATTGTAAACCTGTGCTAATTTTGACCTATTTCCATCTAAGCGTATACTTTATTTATACACTCAAGAGAAACAACTTGAAATATATGAAATATCATGAAACATGCAAAAAAAAATACAACCCACAATAATACGAAGCTTGATCTTTTAGTATAAATTATATAATTTTTACACAGTTTTAGCTGTATTATTATTATGTGTGTACAGGTATAAAAAATAATCTTAGTTTGTGAAGATGTGGTGCTTTGCCTTACTATGAAAATAAATCTAAAGTACTTCACCCTACTTCGCCTATATAGAAGTATGTACATATAAGTGCAGGTTGAGTCAGTCAGCTTTGGCACTGAAGAATGCTCAGTTCTTTGCTCTTCCCCTGAAGCTCGTGAACAGACAGGCAGATTGTCTTTGAAAGCAATGGTATTTGAGTGTTTATATTTTTACAAGAATGTATTTTTGTTTTAGTCATAGCGGGGACCTTTTCTGCCACACTAACCAATGTCATCAGGAACTGTAGATGTGGGTAACATATCATGTGTCCTTTGAAAAAAAAAATAAAAAATTCGTAAGACTATGAGAACACAAGATAGGTTTGGCAGAAACATGGGGAGAGATTACAGTTTGATTTTACAGTGATTTATGGTAGGAAGGGCTAGCATGGCTATGCTATCACCCACCCCATGTAAACAAATGCCCATACAGCGCTCTGTATGAGCTGGACGGCTTAATTTATTTACTGACCTGCTCGTACAACGGTCCTGTAACCTACCAGTTGACAGGGAGGCAATAGAATGTAAATTCTATTCCTGTCAGCACTTGGGATTAATAGTAATCTGCTTCATTTTAGCCAAGGAGGAAGGTCTTAGCGCTGTCAATCATGTTAGTGTATTCATGGCTCACACACACCCCTTTGCTCTGTGCTATGCTACAGCTAGTTCCCCAGAATGAAGCCGGTGGTGAATTCTAAGGCTAATTAGCATGAGCACATTGAGCAGCGTGTACATGAGGTTGATGCTCCTCTTTGCTCCGGTTGTTTTTGACTGGGAGCGGTGTATTCCTGGAGATGCCAATTCCACCACTGGAAGAAGCAGAGGAGGTTGATTTGTTTCACAGATTTTCTGTCTCACACTATCCTGTCACATAGTCACTCCTTGTCATTTCTGTTATTCCTTGATCAAAATGTTGAGTAAATATTCACACTGTTCCACACATCAGCTAGACAGTCCTCTGTGGAGCTAAAACAGTCTCAATATTCACAAATGCACATAAAGATTCACACATGCACAGGACAAGATTCACACTTGTATTTTTGATGCAAATATGATTTACAAATATATTTTGTAAATCAAAATATATTTGATTTACAAGCTTCTTCTGCCCTGTGAGTTGGGGTGCACTTGTGTGTGAATTTTGAGACTCCCATGACGCCTCAATCCGCAAATGGCTTCTTGTTTTTGTTAAACCATCCCAACAGCACTGTAGCCATGAGAAAGTAAAGATAACTCACCCTGACTTCTGTCTGCGACAGCAGAGGGGTAAGTTAACTAGTTATCTTAATATATTTAGCTACTTGTCCCATTGTTCTGATTCTTAATGTTAATTGATTTAATTTAACTGCGATGGACTGGTGACCTGTCCAGGGTGTACCCTGATTCTCGCCTGTTGACAGTTGGAGATAGACACCAGCACCCTTCCTGACCCCAATAGGATAAGGGTATGAGAAAGTGGATAGTTAATTTAATTGTGCAACTATCAACACAAGCTAGTGACTTAAGTGAGTGAGCTATGCTACGGAGCTGTGCTAGCACAAGTGTGAATCTTGTTCTCTGCATATTGAGACTGTTTTAACTCCATACGACCAGACCCGATCAGTCTTATCACACCAAAAATGGCAGGATTATCGCTTATGATGATCTTAAGTAGCAATCTTAGAACGCTTTCTAAGATTGTCCAAAAGCAAAATCGGGACAAAATCGGCCTAAAAACTAGACTTTATGTTACAAAAAGCACCAAATTAATCCTGTGGGATATTTATCTACAGATAAAAGACTTTATTTTTTCTATTACATTGTGTCAAAGTAAAAGTGATCTGAGACTTAAATATGACAAAAACACACCTGCTTTCCAAAATGTTTCACTGCTGTTCTGAATAATGCTGCTGCTCTCTTCTGACAGTCAACCAAGCAGCCATCGGTAAGCTAAGAGCCAACACAGTAAAGCCAGAGGAAACATATAAACATGTCTATACTGTATCTAGGTTAACTTTGTCTGGCCAATCTGCTCTGGTTTCTCGATCCCTAATCTCTTCCCCTGCTTTAACACGGTGGGAGGTAGAGCACATAATACCAGGAGAGGCTTTTCCTTCTACAGGGTGTGAACAATGAATACAACAATAAATGTCATGACCATAACAGAAATAATCATATGTTACCAAAACCAAAATGTAATCAATTGATTATTTTATTGAATACTAATCACATTATTTCCTTTTAGTGAAAGATTTTGTTTTTTATTCAAAATTACATTAAACAATCAATACCAAAATGCTGGCTTTGGAACCTGCAAAGTTTGAGCAAATGATTTCAGCACCTTGGTAGGATTCACATTTAGTACAAATCTAAATGACTGTTTTTCTACCTGAATACTGATAGTGAAATGTCAACAGAAGAGCACACAAAACTCTAATTCAGTATCTGAAACAATATCTCCATAATATTTAAATCATCACCGTAACATCAGTTAAATCAGAAAACTATGCTTTGTTGTACTTGATTGGTTTTTCTCGACAGTTGCTTCAGAATCTTACTGACTTGTTATTACAAGTACTGTTCAGTTGCAGCTGTTCTACTTTCCTTATGCACATGTATGAGGACAACAAAGGCTTTGAATTTTGATTAACTGATTGGAATTAAAAGTATTTTTCACAAGTGTTGTAGAATTATGGGTGGTATCGTCTTAGACCAACAGCACAGAAGTAAAAGAGGACAGTGGACCACTGGCAAGGCTGACAACTGGGCTTGTCACAAAGATATAAATATTTTCGACATTAAACTTATGAAGCAAAATAAAATACATTAGTAACCGATGTAAAGTATCCTAAAAGTTAAGAATAATTATTATATTTATGTTGAGTGCAGAAGCAACTCAGAGTAAATCCACACGTTCATTTTACTGCTTTTTAAAACAAGCCACTGCTGTAGATTTAATATGGAAGAAAGTTATCATTGATCCCATAGGTTGACAGGCACTTCCTGGACCATTTCGATTGATCAGCTCATTCTTTGTTGTTTTTTTTAGGGTTGGGATGAGGAGATTGGATAACAGAACCCCAGTGAAACTCATACGAAGATGAAGAGAAAGTAAAAGATTAAACACTACAGAAAGAGAACATTGATCTCCAGCTGCACCAAAAGAGCACTTCAATCCCAATAGATCAATAGAGATCCATACCCTCACTCCTGCTCCCATGATTGTCCCTCTGGCCTCCTCCCCTCTGCCTCCTCCTTCACTCGGATCACTGGACCATGCATCAGTATTGTCCTCCTGACCATGTGCTGCTCTCTCACACTGAATGAGACTCAGCCGGCACCACCCAAAACACCACAAGCAGAAACACTCTCGTATTCTACTGCCTTCAGTGTGAAGCGCTGAACTTACATTACCATAAACATTACAATTTATGTTAAAATGATTTATAAATTAGCTGAATAGAAATGATTTTAACAAAAATAAAACTTCTGCCTGTTAAACAATAAAATAAAATGGACTGTTTGTGTTTTAGGTTACACTCTCTTAACCTACTTAGAAAAGAGCCACACGCCCCTATTGTGCATGAACCATTTCTCATTAACACAACAGACTGTGATAAATGAATCAAATAGAAGCATAAGGCAGCTGAGGAGTCCCAGCTGCCTGGATTCATTCAAACGAAAGCAGAACCAAAGAGTAAGAAGCACAACTGACACCTTCACCAGCCATTTGGGGGTCAAGAGACATTCCCTTCTGAGACTGCAGTAAATATGTTAACACATTAAACTACAACAAGATGGCTCCAGTTCATTACCTTTTGCCACATTCAGCAGTAAACTTCAGCTGTAAATGAAGGTAGAGTTTATCCACAGAAGAAACTAGGAGTAATGCTGCAAAGTGCAGGATCAATTAACTGCCAGTAATGAAGCAAATTGTACAAGAACACAGAGAATCTCCTTAATTTCACTTTGCTATGCACAAACATTTTAGCATTGTTGTCACATCATTAAAACAATGTAGCAGATGGGACATTCATCAAAGAACTGGGAATTCCCATTTCCAGAAGGTGATAAAAGAACAAGGGGCATACCTGTTTGCCAGATGTACAAGGGTTTAGTTTCTACAGTGGTTTGTGCATCAAGTGCCCACATGGAGAAGAAGAGCAGCAATAACCTCCAGATGAAGAGGCATGCTGGTTGTTTTAAAACCCCCAGCACAAGTCGAGCTCCACCAGGCAGCCCCATGGCCACCACGCTGCCAGAGCGTACTTCCCAATGCAGTCAATTGCAAGCCTGGACAACAGCAAAGAGCTGAAGTGTGGTTCCTCCTTTGTCCACAACAATGTTCCCAAATAGAAATAATCCTGGCCAGACAAAGCTGAGATCTCCTAATGTTTCTGTTCTTCTCTTTGCTTGTTCTGCCGTGGTGTTTTAATGGGAAGGAATACGCTCCGGCTGTGGAAAAACATGGAACAATGGATCCCAAAGCACAGCCTGCTACTGCTGCTGCATGCCGGGTTGATGCAGCGTCTCCCTCTCTGTCTTTCTCTCTCTCCTGCACACAGACACATACACACATGCCCATCCTCTCATCCCTCCCTCTCTCTCGTGCCCTTTCAACAGACCCTGTGACGCTGTTCAGCAAGCTAAGGTGTAGGAAGGGATTTGTTTGTGAATGAAAGATAGAAATAAAGAAAGATAGATTGCATCTTAAACAAATCTTAAAAATCTTTTCTCATATTTTTACATTTTTACTACTGTCAAGATTTCCAAAACACAAAGCTTCATAAACAGTTGAACTCTGTTTTGGCAAATGTTCCTGTTTTCAGGTGACATTTTAAAATGCTTTTCACATCTAGTAGCAATATGTAGTGAAAAACACTTCATTTAGGATGAATGTTTCTTTTCGTAAAAGGTTGAACAGCTGTTCAGGATGTCTTGCATCAAAGGCAAAAATTTGCTTCTCCGAAGTTTTTTTATCAACTTGGCTGACACTTTTAAAACTTTAAAAAGGATCGAACAGCAAAAAGCTTCAAGTCCATATCCCAGGATGTGGGCTAAATTATTGGAAGGAAACATTAGCAACTGACAACTGACAACTTTAATTTCTCCCTTAACTCTCTGTAGTTTTTAGAACATTCAGAGTCAGACCAGTAGCAGAAAAATAAATCATGCCATGCTCTTCCTGAAGAGCTAGTCCCCGGCAGCATTGGCCACTATAGCTCTGAAGTGCTATGAGTGACTTGTTAAATCACAAATCTCATCCAGCCTCTTTGAACTGTTGGGTTCGTACCAGTTTGCCTATCACACCAGCTGTGATAGGCACTATCACAGTCCAATATAATCAACCCTGCAAAAAGTACTCACCCATCTGGACAATAATAATAACTATGCCAGAGTCCTGTAGATCAACCTTATCTACAGGATAAGTAAAATTTCTCCATTTTGCCTAAACATTGTTATTTGTCTCTAGATTACTGCCTCATTACAGTCAGTTCCCACTGGAAAACATTTTCAACTCTATGTCATATTGAACAGATGGTCCCACAGGGCTGTGTGCTTGGTTGGTTGCTTTTAACATAAGGACAATTTGAACATAAAATTTGTAGATGAATCCAAAAAGTAAGAATCAAATGAATCAATGAATGAATCAAAGTACAAGGAGGAAAGAATAGAATAGAATATCATTTCAACTTTCTTGAAAAAGATTGCTTTATTACTCATCACAGACAGTGAAACTCATATATAGACTCATCACAGAGGCACATACTGTATGTCAAGCCTTCATTTCATGTAAATTAGATCATCATAGATCATCTTAAAGCAAAGCCGAAATTCATTGTCTCAAAAATGTAAATATTAAGAAAAGGATAAATATTGAAAACACTTGGTGTCAAATCCTAAAAATTGAATTATCTCAAAACACCTCCAAATGTTTCCTGAGCCTCAGGTCATGGGTAAGACTGCTAATTGGACAGATGTCCAGAAGACGTTCAATGACACCTTTCATGAGAAGGGTAAGCCAAAGTTATCATTCCTTGAGAGGCTGGTTGTTCACAAAGTACTGTGGCCAAGCATATTCATAAAAAGCTAAGTGGAAGCAAAAGGTGTGGTAGGAAAGTATGAAACAAAGATAACCACAACCTTGTGTGGCAAAATCCATTCAAGAAAATGGGAAACTTTACAGAGGAATTATACAAATGCAGCAGTTCTGCTATCTGGATCTGGTATTTGAATGCATATAATTCAATTAAATTTCATCCAGTTTATAGCACCAAATGAACACACCTTTCAGTAGCCTGACATTTGTATTTAAAATGTATTTTTTTTATTGATGTTATGTATGATCAAAATTTCCTGAGACACTGAAACGTGTTTTTATTATCTTTAAGTCATCATATTTAAAATTAAAGCTGCAAGCAGTACTGCTTTATTGAAAAGTCACCATTTTGATGACGCTTATTCAGCGATGCCTTATGAGCAAACAAGCCAAGGTTGAAACTGATTGATCAAAATCTGTAGGAGGACTTCGATCAAACGCAGAGCCTATAAACACACAAATTCGGTCAAAATTGGAACTTCAATCCATGACAGTTAACTTCCTTCTTGGTGTAGAGCATGGGTTCTATAGAACTCTCTGGCACCCAGTGTACCAATCTTCATGCTTCTACGATAAAGTAAGGTCAATGTGGAGGGATTTTTAAAGTTGCCAGGGACATCTCTTAAAATACATATTTATAACAATATGCCTTTGCAGCACTATCGTTGCTCAGGCTTAATTACAAGAAATAAAGACCTGAAATATTTCACTGTATACAATAAATCAATGTGAAGATTTTCACTTTCTGAAATTAGTGACAGAAAACTTTTTCACAATAACGTAATTTTTTGGCTGTACCTATACACATAAAAATATTAACCTTTTTTTATTTGAAAAACAACTGATCAACAGACAGATAGAGATAGATAGAAAAGTAGCCCAGACACCCAGCGGAGGAAACTAATTTTGTCCGCTTGTATCCACTATCTCATTCTTTTGGTCACTAGCCAGAGTTTGTGACCATAGCTGAAGGCAGAAATGTATCGTAGATCGACCAGCATATCAACAGCCTCACCTTTTGGGGCAGCTGTCTGGTCTCCACCACAGACCGACCGGTACAGTGCCTGCATCACTGCAGAAGCTGCTCCAATCTGCCTGTCAATTTTCACTCTATTTTTCCATAATTTGTGAAAAAGACACTGAGATATGCAAATTCCTCCATTTGAGGCAAGACTTAGCAAAATGAGTCATGTAACTGATATTTTGTAGACCAGTATCTAACCTGCCACATGTAGGTAATAAGCTTCCTCATATTCTATGCATGGAATGCTAAGACATGTGTAAAGAAAAAAAATTATGAAGCCAATAGAACAACATTATCTGCAAAAAGCAGAGACCCAATGCTGAAGCCACCAAACCGATGTGAGGATTTTGATTATCTCTGTGTTAATTGGTTCCTGTGTTGTCACGTTTGATTTGCCCCCATCTGTCCCTTGTTTCTTAACTTAGTTTCAAAGAAGGAATTTTGTCAACTTTTTGATCAGTTTAAAAAGTACTCATTCTTGTTAGAAATTGTTTTGTAGCTCTATGATTCATTCAGTCAGAAGAAACAATCCACCACACTCACAGCCTCCTTATCTCCATCTTCTTCAGTGACTCTGAGACCCTGTTAAGGTCTTCGAGTCCCCTGCTGCTGCAGTAGCAGCAGCTCCAGCCCCAGTAATTGGGCCTCCAGCCACAGTAAGTGGACCTCCTGCTTTCCCCATTGTTCCGTCCAAGCCTAGCCTCCAACAGCCAGAGCCTAGCCTGGCCAAGCCCGAACCAGCGCCAAACTTACCCATGCAGTGTGTCGGCACTCCTGGTTGTCCTTGTAGCTCCAGCGTGCCTCCAGGCTGCCCTCCTGGTGTTCCTCATGGGTCCTTGTATTCTCACCTTTAATAATTCACAAATCGTGACACCGGATTCCTTCAGAACCATAGCCTTACTTAGAAATCCTGTCCATGTGAACAGAATCAGTGACAAAGGGAAAAATTGGTGGAGTTCAACTATAACCAGAAACAAGACTTAATGCTAGCAATGCAGACCAAGCTCTGAAACAATTGTTCAGAGACCTAACAGCCTGTATCAAGTGTCCTGGTACCCCGTACTCCCAAATAACCTCCACAGTTCCCTTTGACAGACACGGTCAAACACTTTCTTCCAGTCCAGACAATATATGTAAACTGGTTGGACAAAGTATACTGCTAATGGCGTGGCGTTGGTCCAGCATGAAAACCGCACTGTTCCTCCTGAGTCTGAGACTCCACTGTCTTGAGTTTTAAGAGTGTGACCCCCCTTTCATTGGAACATACCTTGTAGTCCCCTTTTTAAATAGGGGGAACTGCCTACTATGTCCAGTCAATGTTGCAGAGGTATGTCTACCAATACAACCCACAACATGCAGAGCCTTAAAGAAAAGTTCAAATACTCTGGGTCTTGCCAGTAAGAAGCTTTTTAGCCACCTTTGTTTAACTCAAGATCCCAGATTTCACTTCCTCACTGGGCTATGTCCTCCACACCGCTCCGGGATTTCCCAAGTCAAGGTCAGCAGCACACCATCCCCACCATCTCCTCAAAACCATATGAAAGTTGTTCTATATGGCCTCTCTCAACTACTTCCACGTCCAAGATTTTGTCCCAGAGACCACCCAAGACACATTCCACTAGACTGCTAGTACAAATTTGCTGCTTCCAGAGTCCCACAGACTAAAAAGGTCTATAATTACTCCTCCACCTTGACAAGATCCTTCAGTCCTACAGCTGCTGCAGCATGCATCAGTCACCATGAGGTCACAGATCTGGTTAGCTGCCTCAACAGGAGATTCAAGGATTTCTAAAACATGGATGAAAGAATCAAAGCAACACTGTCGATTTTGATTACAGTTGATTACTTCTATTCTTTGTCTTTACAAATAGGGTTATTCTAGAACACACAAGGCACTAAACATGGTTGTCAGCAATTCTTCTTTGTTTATCAATGCTGTGATGGCTAAGTGTACAATCTTACATCATTTCATCTAAAGAATACAGTGGTTACCTGGTATTAATGATGTACTTCTATTTTACCTTTTAACATACTGATTAAATATTCATTGAAATATGCATTTAATCACTATATTAAATTATGAAATGCATATCCACAACTTGTTTATGTAATAGATTTTGTAGAGTATGTTAAGGTCACCTGAGGGTCATGTCCTTGATTGTCAGTTCGGTGAAATACGTCTAAACATTCTGTCAACATTGGAAGTCGGGTGGTCCGATATATGACTGTTCAGATTATCAGATCAGACCTGCAGCATTGAAAAGACTTTTATAGAATCTGACCTACATTTCAACCACTGTCATCATCAAAGTTATTTTCTTTCTTTACACAAATCCTCTGAAAAACCTGTGAATTTTTACAGTTTGGTATTAAACAACACTGATTTTAGCTTTTAAGGGTCTTTCAAAGTTCAGACACTTCTTCCTTTTGTTTTCCTAGATGAGATTATTTACTTATTATTTTTTTGCTGTTTACATGATTCTCTTCCTACAAAAGGAAAGAGCAACAGTAACAATGTTACAATCACAGTTTCATACAATTTCAATAACGATGTTTTGATTGAACATTACAAAAACAGTGTTAGTATAAAATTTGCAAAAAGATGACTAAGTCAGAAATGACATAGAAGCAACCATGTTAAAAAAATTTCAAAATCCTTAATTTCTAAGGTAAAGTGCCTCCTTTGTATTCTGCTTGATCAGCTGAAACTGTAGGCTATTTCTCCCCCAATCTTCTGCTCCCATATCATTTCTTTTATTGTTTTTGTTGGTGTTTTGTTTTTTCCATCAGCTGCTGTAGCTCCACTTGAAAATTGCCAGGGCATTATTTAATTGTATCAAGTGTTAAAAAGATATTAGATGTCAGAAGTTAACAGATTTTTTTTAATTCCAGCATTTTTAAAGACATTTGTGTAAAGTGAGTAGTGGTAATTTATGCTTAGTGGTCAATACTTTTAAATACATCAATATTTCACAATGATACAGTATGTCTGTGTCAAGGTATGTTTGCTTTCTCAGATAGTTTGCTCATAATTTTCTTAAGAATGAAACAGAGAAAAACGCTGCATAATATCTCCCCAGGCTATGGAAGAATTCACAAAACACCTGCAACAACCTGACCTGAAACTCCATTGTGCTGTTCTGTGGAAGACAGAGGGAACTGGACCTGTGGAGACCATAGAAAAGAACTTAAAACCAGTTGAATTAATTTAACTCGATAGAACAAAAGCTAAAACAAGGTTCTGAGGGAACATACAGATTGGTTTTCATCTTTTACTCCTGCTTCTGCTACCCCATATTTCCCCATCCCCCACTCCATGAACCCCCTGCTGCACTCCCTGCGACCCCCCAGCATCTGCAGGGCTCTACCAATGGGAGGCTTTCAACGGCATTCCTTCCCAGAGACAAGAACTTCCAGGTCTGGTGTAATCATTCTCACTGCCTGTCATGCTGCTTTACTTGTATCACGTGTTCAATGCCAAATCATTTCACATCACAGGGTTACAGATTTGGCAAAGCGCGCAATATGTGGTTTTCATGGTTGCTACCCCTGGTTTTGACAACTGTCTATCTGGTGAGGTCTCTCAGAAAAATATCATAACACATGCCAGTTTTATCTATCATTCTGTTGTGTTAAAAATGTCTTGTATCTACAAACACTGCATTCCAAAATCAAAATAAGGATTGTTGGTAAGCTATGTATCATCTGACTCACTACCAGAGCACAAAGACGCTGGAAAGGATATGCATAGCAATGGGCTCAGGATTAAATACAATCCAATCCGTTTAATGTCAAGATCATTCACACAAGTTGTATTGTGGAAATGGGATTACACTACAGGAAACTGTTAAATTAAAGCAGTATATTTGCAAGCATCCCTGAATTTACTACAAATAAAAATAATTATTTAGTTTTTTAGCCTTGTTTATAATTTAGATAATTAGCAGTACAGGAAATACAGAACCTAGAAACAAACTGCTCTCGTTATATATGGGTCATTGCAATCTGAAGGATTTTATGTTCTTTGTACCCACTGGACTTTACAGTAAGAATCCAGGTCATGCAAAGGAAGTAGTTCAAGTCTGACTTTGTATCACACCAGAGACTAACTGAGTATGTGCAGTGAAAGATGCCCAAGTCAAAATCGGATCAACAATCTTCCCTATTTAAAGTGTGAAACAAAAATTTTCACTAAGATTATAGAAGTCCTGTTAATTTACCCAGCAACAAGAATGAAATACTGTACAGCATGTCATAAGAACAAAATATATTAATTTGGTGGGGAAACTAACAGAAACACACAGAACACTAGGATGATACAGTTTTCGAGTCCTTCCCATATCGGCTCAACAGGGCCAAAAGGCCGGAGTCCACCCTGACGACTCTGATGGCTCAAATTAGCATCCCTTCTTCAATTGTAAATGTGGTCGTTGACCGTCAGGCCAGAAGGTAGGAATGTGAATAGTCCATGTTGGGGGTGGGTATCTATGATACCAGCAGGAGATCAGGTCTCCTGTAGGTAGTGCTCTTCAGTTTAGTTTTGAAGCATACATGAAGTGTTTTTGGAGAGATGTGACCTTTTGCAGCTGATCCATGATGTTGTGCTGCATTATCCAGGTCATTTTGCCAAATGTACATAGAGTTTGCAAAACATAGAATCTGTTTCAAAAAATATGCAAAGGTTTTTCTAAAAGAAATTAGTAATGTTTCTCTTTGAAATAAAGCTAAGAGGGTATAACATGACAGTTTAGAAATAAACTAACCAAATTAATTGTGTTGATCCACCTCAAAAAAATCATGCAAAAAGGGTAAGCAAAAGAAATCTGGGAGACTTAGCACATGCAAATTTGCATGCAGCCTTTTGTGCTGTGGAGGATAAATAGGTGACTGCTTCACCTATTTAGTTCACAAGAACTAATGGCATTTATTTCAGTCATAATCTTGCAGGGGGTGACCAAGGTTCCATCACTATGTGACAGCTGGTCAGCAAACCTGGCAAACATGATTGACATGGCAGCACTGAATGCACATGTGCTTTATCAGGCATGCATTGGGGTGCAGGAGAGACGGGTGGACTTCCTGGTTGAGCTTGCAAAAGAGTTCGGTAACTCTCATGTGAGTGAGAAGAAGGCACACAAGGAGAAACTGCTTCGGCAACAACCTTCCACACCCAGCTCAGGCAAAAGGGCGAAGTGTCAGGTCAACCATCGATGCAGGATGCGTGTCCTGAGGCCGAAACATCATCAGTGACCCCTCACACCCCCACCATGGACTGTTCTCCCTGCTGCCCTCTGGAAAGAGGTTCTGCAGCATCCGGTGCAGGCCCACCTGGTTCTGAAACAGCTTTTTCCTACTTGCCATCAGACTGCTGAACTCTTAACTGGACTGCACTCAAAAACTGGTCTCCACTTTATACCTTGCACATGTACAGAGCTAAATAACTTCTATTTTACTGTCAGTCCTGCACTTTATATGTTATATTTAGATTTATATTCATATTTTATACTGTTGAAAATGACAACAAAGTCAGTCGAAGTCGAAGTCTAAGGAACAATTGTGCAACTGTGAGATGCGTTGAGGCCATTACCAGGGTACTGATAAGGTAATGGCCCTATTTACAGAACAAAAGCACCTGCTAGAGAAAATCCTTCAGGCCAGTTGGACTATCGAAGCCGATATAGGTATACGTCAAAGTGGACTAACTCTAGCCATTCTAGTGTAAAGAGAAGATCTATTTTTAACAATAACACAACGCTGGCAGATAAAAAAGTTATCCTTTATAGGGGGCAGCCGATTCACACTGAGTTAGCTGTATCCACACTGCTAGCACAGATGAGTGAACATTGTATCTACAAAATGTAATAAGTTCAGTTCAGATTACACTCACCAGAAGTATACAGCAACTAAGACTATTCCTTATAATATTTGTATGGCTTTGTGTAGCTTAGATCAATTTGCATCTCCATGTTTCATTAGGCCCAGCAGCGAAAGCCCTGCGAAGACTAATTGCATATACAGTATATAGCATTTATTATAATTATCCCAAATGAACTGACTTTTTGGAGGCCTAAATATACAATATATAAAACAATGCACATGTGCCACTTGTATATCAAATGAATATATTTGAAAGGTTTAGCAAAACTCACAGTTTTGCTAAACTAGCTCAACTTATTTACTTTACCTTATCATAGAGGTATGAAAATTGGTACACTTGCAGAACTTTCCAAAAACTACACAAAAATATTTGCACCCATGCTCTACAACAAACAGGAAGTTGGCCATCTTGGGTTGAACTTATGTTTTTGACCCCAGTTTGGCAATTTATAGCCTCTGTATTTGATCAAACTCCTCCAAGCTGATTGATCATCAACTTGAAATTTGATGAGTTGGCTCATCAAAGCATGGGAGATCTAAACTTATCAAAATCCTGACTTTTTGAGATGTTAAAGCCAGGCCTCAAACTTTGAGTTTATGCCAAAAATATAAAAATTACAACAACTCTTCTGGATATTGTTTTAGATCATGTCTATCACAGTTGAGGAGTGGGGAAGGTTAATACTTGGTGATGTTTTACATATTTATTCTCTTCACTGTACATTTACAATTATGTGATGATGCCAATTTAATGTTAAGCTGTTTTGCCCTTCTTGTTGTTGAATTATGAAGTATTAATGTCCATCCATGTATGACAAGATTTGTGTTAGAATACTGCTGTACAATAAAGTTATCATAATAATAAAATTTTATCATTTTAATAATTGATTAATTCATGTGGAATGTTTTAGCCATTACTGTAAAGTACAAGTTACATTCCTTGTGGGACTTTAAGGGTAAATGAAACATCTAACATTTAATAGTAGATCCGTTTCAACACATTAAAGAATGTCATATAAATCTGCTTTAGATTCACATTTCCGTTTGCCCATGAATGTCATGATGGGACATTCTTCAAGTGAATTCTGCACTCTGATCTGGGAATATTCTGGAGCTATAAAGAGGAAATGCCAATGTTTTGAGAAAAATCAGAGCAATATGTGTGATATTTAAACAGTGTTATGTAAAAAAAAAACTTCTTTAAAAATCATATTTTTAAAGAACAAACAACAGTCTATCAATGTTTCAGTGCTGTAAATGCATTTTTATTGTAGTCACAGATGTGTTTATGTTAATGGGGAGGGATGAAAGCTCATTTGTTTTCACCCCTGGCTTTTCCAGTCTATTACTATCACTCATTGTTTCAGCACATGCTCTAAGAGTATACTGTTGTAAAGGTTAGCACTCTGCATGGTGGGTGGAAAAATCTCTTAAGAAAACAATAAAAGTAAAATTATTATGACTTATGGAAATGGTCCTCTATAGTATGTTAGGACAACTTCATGGCAAGATTTGGAAATGTATCTTTTAAAAGTTGATAAATGGTTTATTGTAACATTTCTCTAACTATTGCTAATTACTACTATCATGAATATGTCAGTCATCCTAAATTGTAAAATTTGCATAAAAATGTATTTAAATTCATCTTAGCACTAATTAGTCTAGAACCTCTATTTGTATTACTCAATATCAGTGCTGTAAGTCACTAATGTATATACTGTATAGGTCAGGGGTCTCAAACTCGCGGCCCGCGGGCCAACTGCGGCCCTCGGGACGATAGTTTGTGGCCCCCTCCTTAATATGAAAGTTTAATGTTAGTGTGGCCTGCGAGTTTGATAATTGGCACTTTTCAGTGTTGTGTGCGGAGCTGAACGAACTTACCAATCACAGTGGAGTATATTGCTCTTGGGGGCGGGACATCGGCCGGGCCTATTTGCATTTCCGCGGCCGCTCCCGCTTCAGCATCCAGTCTAGACCCGGAAGTTGCTGATCAGTGCAACGTAATTAAGGTTAGGCGCTGTAATGCTTGGGTTGTGTTTAAGGGAGGAGAGGAGGCGGCAGATTCGTCAGGACGGTCAAAAACTCACAACCACACTGGTACTGGGAATTCCACAGTGTTGTCCTTTAATAAATACGCTCTTCACCAACCTTACAAAGCCCGGTTGAACGGCTGCTATATTATCAGACATGAAAATTGAGCAGCGTCCAAACAACCCGTAACATTACTAAAAAGTTAGGGAGCTAACATGTCCGTCTAGCACGTTTCTCCCACGCGCTCTACAGAGAAGCCTTGGCGCATACTTCTGACATCATTAGCAATACTAGAGTATCTTAAAGAGACACTACACAATTACGGCTGTTACAGCGCCTGACTACGGCCAAATATGGTAATAGGCAATCAGAAAGGTTCGGCTGAGGAGACAGTGTGTGTGAATGTGGCCCAGCCTCACCCAGACTCTACCTCCAGCGGCCCCCGGGTAAATTGAGTTTGAGACCCCTGGTATAGGTAATCTACTCCTGTTCACTCAGCCTGTATATATACATATACTTCCAGTTTTAAGCATTTTTTTTTTACTTTTCTCTACATTTGTAATATATTTTTAATCGATTGCTAAGCACTTCTGGATGGATGCAAACTTCATTTCATTGCAATGACAATAAAGTTGAATTCTATCCTATTCTATATTTGAGCACAGTGGATCATAAAATACTACTTGATAGGCTGAAAAAATATGATTGTCTGGTAATGTGCTAATGGGGTTGAGATCATTTTTGCTTGACAAGGATGATATAAATGTTCAATTATCCTCAATAATGCAAAAATCACAGAGCATGGAACACTGTAAAATCGAATTAGTTCACCTTACTTAAAAATATAAGCAAACTCATTGTCTCAAAAAAATTAAGCAACCGAATTTATTTTAAGCAAGTAGTAGGCTACTATGTGAAGTAGTACAACTATCAAAAAAAATAAGTTCATGTAACTTAAATTAAACAAACCAGTTTTCTTGATTGAGTTATTGTCCTTCCTCTCTCTTCCCCACTTCTTTATTTTTATTAAGGTTTTATTGGGTGTAGTGGCCTTTATTTGAGAGTGGTTAGACAGGAAAACGCGTAATGAGAGCGGTGGAAGACATGAATATTATATCAAACAGAATATTTTTTGTATAAATTATGTATTTCAAATATTTGATATAATTAATAATTCAGTGAAGTGAGATTGAGCAGTGCTGCAGTGGCGCAGAGGTAAAACACAACCCATGTATGGAGGCCATAGTGACGTGGCTGTCACAGGTTTGAGTCCCAGCCTGGTGGCCTTCACTGCATGTCTTCCTTTTCTCTCATTACCCACTTTCCAGTCTGTCTCGCAAATAAAGACCTCTAGAGCCAATGAAACCTTGATTAAAAAAAGAAGTGAGAAAGAGGAAGACGAGGACAAAATGAAGAAAATTGGTTTGTTCAATTTACGTGAACTTGAAGAATGAGTAAGTTGTAGGTATTCATCAATTCTATGTGAGGTTACATTTGTATCAAGCAGTCCACACAAATTAAAAATTAAGTTAACATAAAGTATGACACATAAGTTACATGAATTTTTTTGTTAGTTGTACTACTTGATTTAGTACTTTTTACTTAAAATAAATTAAGTTTACTTACTCAGTAATCTTAAGCTTACTTTGCTTAATTTATTTAGGTAAATGAGTTAGCATAATTTTTTTAAATTACATTTTACAGTGTAGTTTGCTAAGTCAAGCAGAGTCCTTATTTGCCTCTCCTCGCTGTCCACACTAGTAAAATATTCCAGCCTATTTACTTAAAAACATTAAGACAACTATTTGCATAATGCAGGGGTCTCAAACTCCAGTCCTCGAGGGCTGCTGTCCTGCAGTTTTTAGATGTGCCACAGGTACAACACACTGGAGTGAAATGGCTTAATTAACTCCTCCTTGTGTAGATCAGTTCTCAAGAGCCTTAATGACCTAATTATTCTGTTCAGGTGTGGTGCAGCAGACACACATCTAAAAGTCGCAGGACAACGGCTCTCGAGGACTGGAGTTTGAGACCCCTGGGATAATTGATTTATGTTTATCAGGAAAGATTGTTCTTTGTTTAAAGTACTTATTTCCAAACTAATGACTTCTGCTAACTCTAAATTACCTACTACTACTTCAAATCACAGCTGCTCTGCTGGTGCTTGGGAACTCTGATGTCTTATTGGTAGTATTTGATGTTTGAAACACTGAATGAAACACAGTAAATATAACAAGATTGTTTTTTGTTGTGTGGATGAACTTAAAAAGACAGACTCTTGGTACTTAAATGATTTACTTTCTTTAAAAAAAAACCTACAATATCTTGTATCTTGACCAAAATAATACTTATATTTGTATGAAGGTACTAACTTTAATTTTTATTGTTGATTTCACACATTCAGTTATGTTAAATTTACTTCACAGATTTATTTTTCTCACTGCAGAAAGCTGAAAGCAGAGATGAAAGTATGTCCGCTTGTTTTTTCTCAGCATAAAGTCATCATCAAACTTCTTGAATACGACATCAGAATTTTTATTGTATGCCTCCACTTCAAACTCAGAAGAGATAAAAATCTTTTCTGCTTCACTACCTTTTTTTTTTTTTTTTTTTGTCAAGTGCATGAACCTCTGCTTCCAATACAACTATTCGCTTGAGTTGGTGAATCTAAACTTCCCGGCTAGAATAAATTTGGACATGGTCATCTCTTCTTCTCACCAAAAACACTTCTAACAAAATAAGAACAAGCCAACAACAAATCATTCACCCGATGAGTCATTGTGCTCCCCTCCTGTGTTGCATTCTCTGACAAGCACAACTCTTGAAACATAGCTAAAATAGTAATGATATTATGTTATATCAATATCAGTGTATGTGACTTTGATTATCATATTTTGATGTCTCTTTGCTGCTTAAAAATGAATAGGTTGCAAATTTTCTAATCCTGTAAGGGAACAATGCCCTGAAACACTAGTTCTCTTTTCACTTAGTAAGAAAAAAAGCAAATTGTTGGTGAGTTTGAGGATAAAAGGGTCACAGTGGTGACAGTACAGTCATGTGACAATGGGTGAGACACAGAGAGCACTGAATGCTGGAGTGTTCAAGAGAATCGAAAAGAAGACAGTGAGATCTCTGATCAGGAAAGAAAACACTGAAAGGCCATTCAAAATCAAACCTTTGCTTGTTTCAGATGGAAAACATCACACATATGCACACATTTTACACTCTGACCAAGACTTTTACTCAAGGCTTTCATCTCAGCATCAGATTAAGCAGAAATTATGTTTTATCCAACAGAGGTTGCTACTGAGTTCTTCAAATCATACATAGTTTATGTCTCTGGACCTGTCATAAGAAACCTTTTCTTCAGATCCCTGCCAATTAATTCTACTTCATTCTTCTTGTTTGAACTCAGTAAGCTTTTGAAGTGATCCACATTCATTCATAAATTTGAATACATCTGTATATGCCCTGCGATGGGCTGGTGACATGTCCAGGGTGACCCCACCTCTCACCAGTTTACTACTGGAGATAGACACCAGCACCTTCATGACCCCATAAGGGATAAGCGTGTCAGAAAATGGATGGATGGATGGACATCTGTATACAGTATATGTACATATTTAATGGACTAGAATCTACATGTGTTGTTTTTATTCTATCTTATTGAATGTCTACCTTATAATTGCATAATGCATAATTGCATAATTGCTTTGGTTCTGTCAGGTCCTGGGTTTTTTTTAGTTGTTCTGGAGCTTGATTATTGATTCTAGTTACATTTTTATATTGTGTTCTTCAGTCTCTTTCTTTGATTAGATCAGCCTTGTTTCATTTTTACTTTAGTCAGTTATTTGATGATTCTAATGATGATTTTAGTTTATTATGTCTAATTGTTTCTTATGACTGATTATTCTTTAAAAACTAAAGAATTATTAACAAATACAATTATTAAAACACTTTGTGGGAACTTAATTTGTAAGATGTGTTTAACCTGTGTGCTGAGGTACTGAGATACAATATTTTCATAAATATTCAGAAGTAGAAATATGTAAAGATCTGATTGCAACGTCTCTGCGTTTACTGAAGGGGGCAGCAATACGCCATACCAAGTTTGGTTCCTCCCACCTGATCCATGAGGAAGAAGTAAACAAAAGCTGTTATCCTGAAACATTTGGAGTCTCGCACAAGACTCCAGAAGTTGTGGTGTCTTATGTCTGCTTTATTAAGAGGTTATGCTGATACGAGTAGCTCTGTTCAGGTACGTTTGTCCTTTCAAATACACCTGGGCGCGACTGCAGTGAGTAAGTTGTTGTCGGTGAACTTGTTGGTTAGGTAAAGGTTTCATTAATGTTCTCGGGTACCTGTGTGCTCTGAGGCTAACAGCTTGGCTAGCAGCTTGGCTAACGGTCTGCTTTGTTAGTTGTAGTTTATGTGAAGCCGCCAGTTCAGAGTTAAGCGCCTCTAACATCGGGTTTTTTAATGTTTAAAATGTAAGCCAATGATACTGTTTGTTTTTTTTAAGTCACTCTTTGGTCACAATTTTTTTCTTTGACTAAAGCAAAACGTTTTTCGAACCAATGCATGTCGGTCGGGAAAAATAGTTGAGGGTTTTGTATAAGCCATTCAATAGTTGAAACACAAATATTCAGTTGTTTCAAGTGTTTGTTACTTTAAGTGGATATGAAGCTTACGTCTAGTTATTCTGTCCGAAGTCCAGATGAGGCAGAAAGTTGACCTGGTGGTTTGCTTTCTGACAGGTTGCTCTGTCTGGCAGCATTCAGAGCAGACTAGGTTCAGTGCTCTGGTGCTCAGAGCCGGGCTCGGTCAGAGGAATCACTGACTGAGCCATCTTAAAAAAAGTAAAACTCATGAGTCAGGCTGTTAAAACTGAACATCTGTTTTAGCTCAGAAATATCAGTGTTGGTTGGGTTGACACGTCACGACTTGAAATTATTTTTCTTTAGATTTGAAGTTAATATAAATGATAGATGTTTGGATGGTTTAAACAACCATTTTATTAGCCTACCACAGATTAGCACTAGATGGTAGTTAACTAGTGCTGGTAAACTAAAACTAACTGTTTTAGCTAAGGTTGGAAACAGAGAACAGCAGCAACAAAAGACAAAAATTATAAGCTTAAAGTGATGTCAGAACCTGTTTTATTCACCCATTTTCCAGATCATAGTTCTGCAAAATACAGTACCATATTACATTAACTGTTTGAATGCAATATTTGACAGGCAATAATATTTCAGTTTTTGTGCCTTTTATATAGTATTGTATTTGCCCATTTGGATAAACTATCACTTTTATACTCACAACTGATACTAATCTTAACAATTAAAACCCTGACGCTCAGGGGAAGACATTGTAATTGAATAGAATATCCATCCTTCCATCCATCCATTTTCTAACACCATTATCCTTAGTGGGATTGTGAGGGGTGCTCCAGCGGGTTAACGGTCCAGAGGCGGGGTCACCCTGGACAGGTCGCCAGTCCATATTCATTCATTTGTTCCTCAGTTAGAAATTGTCACGCTCCACAGACTCACCTTCTGCCACCTTCTAATTACAGATATACTTTTAATATACAGATTCCTTGTTGATCTATTTCTCTCCAGTTGTGACTATGGGGATTTCAGTTTCCTGGATTTCTAAGGAAACAACCCTCATTGACAAAGAGGGCAACTTGCCTTCTCTTGTGGAAGATGGAACAACAGAGAATGGCAGAGTGCCTGACGTCTCCCAGTTTCCTTACGTGGAATTCACAGGAAGAGACAGCGTGACGTGTCCAACATGTCAGGGCACCGGGAGGATCCCCAGAGGTGATCATGTACTTCATATATTGCACCCGATGTGTAAGCTGTTCTTGAAAAGATAATGAAGCTTTTTCAGTGTTTGACCACATCAGTTTATATAGAAGTAAGCAAGATGATGAAGCAAATCAAGTTGTGATTGGAGCCAACTTAAAGCCAACAGCAAGAACATGTCCAGCATCACTGTTTGCTTCCTGTTTTCCAGAACAGGAGAATCAACTTGTGGCATTGATTCCATACAGTGACCAAAGACTGCGGCCAAGAAGGACGTAAGTATTCTTAGACCTTTTTTGAAGACACATCTGGGGCACTCAAACCTGAAACCATATGTTGACATTTTTCTAATCTGATACCCGTCTTCCAAATTGAATGGTTTCTGGTCTCCCAAAACACCAGATCCATGTAGACACACAGCCAAAACAAAACAAAATACATTTGCAGAAACACTTAATCTCGTCTCCATTTGGACGGGGCCTTAATTCCAAACTGATGCTTTGAGCTGATTTCCTGACGTGATCGGCGTTGTCAGCTGCAGGCATACAGGGAGTGTCTGTAAATGAACGACCTTTATGAATAGAAAGCATCTCAGTTCTGTAAATGTGCAACTTATGTGATGCACAAATGGTCCTAATAAAAGTCATGGAACATTGGCCTATACAACACATGATTCTTTCATTCTGCAGTATCAGCTTCAACAGCATGTTGATCTCCCCACTCACTCCAAGCTGTCTCTTTTTAAACCCTGCCTGAAAACTCTGTTTAAACGACCACTTTCACTTTGATGATTTTACTCTCTAACTTTTATTTTTTTATTAAATTTTTTGTCTTACTTTTTTTTGCTTCCATTTTTTTGTAAGGTGCCCCATTGTGCCCTAATAGATGTCTTTTAAATAAAATGTGTCATTATTAGCAGTAGTTCAGAAAACTAAAACCATTTCAATGGTTATTATAAATCCGGATTTATCAATACAATGAGTACAATGCCAGGTTTGCGCACTATTTTTACATCTGCATGTTTTGTGCACCGCAGGTTTCAGAATTTCTTCATACTGCGAGCTTTCAATAAGCTGCAAACTCTTTCATGCTTGAGGGCCCGAACTTGTAAAAATTTACTTGAGTCTTGCAGAAAAGTTAACGTTTAAGTTGAAATCTTTCAGGATATCAGTTTTTACAAAACCTTTACAAAAGATTAGGGTTACTGAGGTAATCCAATCCTTGCTTGATGCAGTTCAGCTGATAGTCGAACATCATTTTGCTTGCAGAGACATACAGGAGGTTTGCAATCGGATCATTGTTTTGTTTTACCCCAATTAAAGCCCCTCACCTCACCAAGAAGAAGAAAGCAACATTTGTCTAAAAGGTTTGAACCAAAGGTGTATAGACGTCCTGGAGGAACTGCAGCTGTATGGATCGCAGGGCTTCCCCCAGAAAACTAGCTAAACTCTGTGATAGCAGCTCTAGGGCGGTCCACCAACAACCTGCCCTGTTTTTATTACTAGGTAATTATATATTACTGTAGGACATTATTGACAATACTTAAACACACAAATATAGTCTTAAAAGAAGTCAACTCAAAAAAATATAATATAAATTGTATAATTTTTTTGTGCTAGTTGATCAGCTGTGTGCTTGATGTTAAACAGTCTATGTAATTCTAGTCACATTCAGAGATGACTAAGGCATAAGTGAACTAAGCAGCAGTTTAGAAACCCCCCCCCCAGACTTTCCTGGGCTCCATAAATGTTGTTAGTGGTGCTGATGTAAATTGTCCAACTTTTTCTAATAATTTTCCTGATCCTTGTCAGGAAGTTGTATGTAAGTGCATCAGTGGTGCTCTGCCTGCTGCTGTCCAGTCTGGCTGTTTTCTTCCTCTTCCCTCGCTCCATTGATGTATCTAATGTGGGAGTCAAGTCTGTTTATGTCAGCTATGACCTGGATCAGCACATCGTCTATCTCAACATCACGGTGAGTTTGATGTGCTCTTCTCCATTTCCTATTCTTTTATAGTAGCAGTATTGGGCTTCTTTGCTTTATTTTAATTAATCATGCCTAAGACATACAAAGCTGCTCTAACATCAGTTGACTACTGTTTCAGCTGGGAAAGCACAAACAGGGGAACGGATCTGTCAAAAGCTACAAATCAGAATAAACTTCTAATTGTAACAACAGCAGGAAATGGAAATTATTGACTTTGTTTCAATTGATTTATTGCTTAATAACAGGCCTATGTAAGATTGATCCTTTAATACTCTGATCAAAATTCTCTAATTACCTGAAGTTGTTCATTTTATCCCGAATACCCAACTTGTTCTCTTCAAGTAAAGTTCTCTGTAGCTCTAAGAAATGCCCTATTCAAACTTTGAACACTGTTTTAATACAATACAAAGAGTGGCAGTAATTTATTTGGCAAGTACAGACTATCTTCACAAGCTTCCTCTCTTATTTTCAAATTCTTCATATGTCTTTGATCTGTATTTGTGTTGCTTTTCTTATTTATTGTCTAGCTTTGTATTTTAGATTATTTTAGCCATTGTAGACAAAAATGTGCAGATGAGAAATCAAGGGTAAAATGTAAGGAGAGACTAAATTAAAAACCTTACTATAGCCTTTTAGCTGCTGATTTCCTGCTAAGTAAAGCAAACAAAATAGATTTTTAACTTCTGAATGACCAGAATCTGCAGGAAATTAGGTTGAGAACTTGAGATGGGAGCTCATTATAGGACCTACTTCTCAGTGAAACACTCTTAAGAACCATGTTAAAAGCTCGATAGAGAAATGCTGTTGTGATGATTTCCTAAAGATGGAGTTTTACAGAATGAGCTTCTTAAAGAGACAGAGGCCCAATTTCAAGGCATTAAATAGTGAAGTCTAATTTCTTTCGTCATGTTTGATATATGTATGTATATAGCATTTTGAACTGAAGATAACAATAGTTACTCTATTGTGCTATAAAATGGCACTATGTGCCTGGAACTTAATACTGGCCCTTTAAGTAAGAGTAGTAAACTAAAAATAGCACTGATCTCCTGCTGGTCATCCTCACAGAACACTCTGAACATCACCAACAATAACTATTATTCAGTGGAGGTGGCCAACATCACAGCGCAGGTGCAGTTTGCCAGGACGGTGATTGGTAACTCTCGCATCAGTAACGTCATCACTATACGTCCTCTGGACATGAAACAGGTACAACGTCCTCCTCCTCTGTCTGCACATTCACTTCTTACATAGACCTTTTTGAACTACCTGTTTCTGTTTGTGTTTTCAGATTGATTATATGGTCCCCACTGTCATTGGAGATGAGTTAAGCTACATGTAGTAAGTGCAGATTTTTTTTTTCATGCTATGTCATAGAAATGTACCTCCAGAGATGTAGTGGAGCAATAGTATCAGTATTAGGATTTTGTGTTTCTTTAGTTAGTTTTTAGGAAGTGGCTTAAACTTTGTCCACAGTTGACTGCAGGAGAATCTCTGAACTTCTTGAATAGCTGCTCTTCTTTGGCAGCTCACTGTGATGTTGAGAAATGTGTCATTTTAGTATCTTCTTAAAGAGTTACTAGTTAATTCCTGCCTTGAAATGTTGTTTGCCACAACATATAGTCATCTTTGGTTTAATGGGACCATATTGAACCCTAAGAAACTGTCACCTTTATATTTAAGTGTTTTATCCTGTAAACAACTAAATGTTTCTGATTAAACTGCTTTGCCTGGGATCCATTTTCAAACATATTTAATGTTTTCTAGTGAATACTGCACCCTGGAAACCATCAAGGTACACAACATTGTTGTCATGACTCAGTAAGTTGACCGTGTCACTTGTTCACATGCAATTCCAAATTGACATGTGCTGGCCACTTTATTAGGCATTTCTTGTCCTGGGTTGGAACCTCTTTCCTTTCAGAACTATTATAAATCTTCATAGCATAGAATCAAAGTTGTTTGAGCTGCTGTTCCCTTTCCATCATCTAGGCGCAGTCTGTCTGTGTTTCTCTGACCTCTCACACCAACAAGGCATTTCTTTGACCAGTTATTTACTTTGGGTGTTCTCTGTATACCTGGGGTACTTGTGTGTAGAAACCTTACCAGCAGTTTTTTAAATACTCACATCTGGCAACAGTAACACATTCGACCTCTCTAGTTGCCTAAATCCATTTTGATGCTTTCCTTCAGATTGGTTCCTGTGTGTCAGCAGAGTTTTGAGCAAGTTTGCTTCATAAAGTGGCCAGTGTGTGTCTGTGGTCACTGTTTGTAGTGTGTGTTTGGCTTTACCACATTCCTCTCCACCTTGTGCAGCGTGACCATCACAGCAACATACTTTGGCCACTCTGAGCAGATTTCTGAGGAGATGTATCAGTACGTGGACTGTGGGGGGAACACCACCACCATCAGAGGGATAACCCGACCTATTGGCAACCCTGCTGAGTAATGGCTCTCACTCAGGCTAGCGCCATCATGGTTCATGTTTTGATTTTGTAAATGTTCAAAACTTGCTGTGTTCAGTCACAAAAGTGTAAAAGTAAAATTAATGACAAATAAATATTTGTAAGTGAAGAGGAAGTTTAATTGTAATATTAAAAATTGTTTCTAGCTTATATAAATGAACAGTTATGAACAATTACTAAAATCAACCTTACTAATAATAGTTGTTGTCTTATAAGTAAACCTTTTTAAATAGGAAGATAGAGGACATCACCCAGTTCCACTGGCTCCCTGAAGCTCAGAGGATAGACTTTAAAATACTGATCTTGGTTTATAAATCTCTGAACTGCTTCGCACCAAAATATATTAAAATGTGCTCTACAAATAATCAATCAAGTTTATCTGTACAGAACATTTCAGCAACAAGACAGTTCAAAGTGCTTTACAGCATAAAAATACAGTCATAAAACACACTATATAATCAACAACTGAGAAAACCAGTAACAAACATGACATTTTGATGAGTGCAATGTTTAATTTATTATGGTTCAAAAGAACTATTAATAAATGGCTTTAATAAGTTATCCTTGAGTCTGCTGTAGATCTCATCTCCAGGTCCAGCTTTCAATATTGGTCCACTGATGAGCACATTTGCTTTCAGGTTTTCAATTATGATTTTGATGTACCACTGTAGTCATGTTTCTGAATTTCTGATTTCTGTTTGGCTAGAACCTAATCATAGCTCCAATGTCTATGATTAGGTTCTGAGTGTTTGGATGGTCAGTGGTTGAGTGTGGGAGTATTTTTCTCTGTTATCAGTCAATGTGTCATGCAGAAAGGAGACTACCTTTGTTTTCTTTGCACTGCAGAAACAGTAGATTCCATTCACAGCCCCATCACCTACTGTAAGAACTTATAGTTACTGGAAGACATTGCACACAATGCTTAAACCCACAGCTTACAAACAACAAAGCAAAAAAATACAATACAACATTTGTTTATTCAGGATGACAGTGCTGTTAAATTTGTAAATTTGGTTTTGATTGATGATTTTAAATAATTTAAATTTAAGATTTTAAGGAGCTGGAAAGTTTACTTTGTAAAAGTTCAAAGAACAATCTTCATTGTTTGTTACCATAGCTACAATCTGATGCTGAGTTTAATCTGGGAGTTTGAGCTCTGTTTGTTCACAAATACAGCTTAGTAAATTACAATTATAACTGATTGTTTTTAAGCTCGGCCAATTAAGCTACCTTCTTCTCCCAGAATTTAATAAATCTATGTTGAAATGCTGTTCGTGGTGCTGATGTTCTTAGCAGAAAGAGGGATCCTTAAGTCAAATTCTGCTCAAGGCCTCATACAACCTTAGACTGGCCCTGTATGATGAACTAAATCCACTGAACTGGATACAGAGGAACTAACAGGGAGATTTAATTTATCTGGTAGAGACCAAGCTTTTCCATTTCATGTCTATTGAGTTTTTAATAAGCATCAGCATGTGTGAGATGTAAATGCACACATAATTCTTTGTTCACAAAGATACATTATTCTCACAGGAGGCTCACCGCACACCTCTGAAAGTGCGAGTGTTTGTCTAAACGAGACTTTATGAAATCATTCACTGTTGGAGAGTTTATAGTTTTAAGACATTTGACCCTGTCTGACCTGCTGTTAAATTATGGGATGTCCTGTGAATTTAAATAGTTTTTTTGTTGTTTTCATGACATGTGAACATAACTCATCACTATTCCCTTTTATGTTCTAAGCTATTTTAAGGATGTATGTTATGGATTCCGTCCTTTTTGCATGATTTTGATGTAATTTTATCATTTATTTTATATTTTTGAAATACTAAAACAGTGATTAACTGTCATTCTAATCTCCTTACATGCTGCTTTAAATGAAACAGATTTGCAGTTTAATGTCTTGTTCGATATTTGTTTAAAAACAGTTCTCTAAATTCTGCCAGGCGTCTTTATTAAACACAGTTTTGGGTAAATAATAGAGCAATTATTTAAGTCAAGCAAAAACAACTTTTCTTTTAAAAAACCTCTTAACCTGTTGGTTTTGACTAGACCAGATCTTGTTTGCACTTTATTTTTACATTTGGGTTTAAAGTATTTAATAAAATTATGAAACCTGCACACTTGCATTTATTGTTTCTTTGTTTCAGCAAAAAGCAAGGGGAGGATTATAATAATTCTAGTCAGAAATATTGGGGTTTTTGTGATTATATGATACATTTTTACATGGTTCAATGTTATGCTGATAAACAACAAACATTTTAGTTCTCAAAGCTTATGGTGGTACATAGTTTTTATTCTGCAGAAAAACTATTTTTCAGAATTCTCAAACAACTTATGAGATGATATGTAAGAGAAACTAATGACACTTCTGTTGTGCTAAAATTCTTTGACAACAACTGCAGTTTTCCTCCATGTGGGGCCACTTAGTGGAAAGTAACATAGGTTGTATGCTTTCCTTTAGAGGAGACAGATGGGAACACAGCAAAGCATTTCAAGCATTTTTCTGCTCATCTTTTTTAGCACTCAGTATTTACAGTGCTAAAACAGCTGGTATCTTTAAAAGTCTTATCACAGGACTACACTTAAATGAATTTCGCTGACTAGTTTGCAAACAAAAGACTGAAAAAGGATTTTTGTGTAAACTTTCTAAAGATTTCTATTAAATGATAATCAGCCCTAGTCCTGCTGCACATGCTGTATGTAAAGCAGGTTTATATGCGAGATAAAACATCTGCATGCTTCTCATAACTGCAGTCCAGAAGAGTTAATTGGACACATGATGTAGCACTGTTAGCAGGTAACATGCAGAAACAGATGTCCTTTAAGCTTTTAAACTTGACTGATGTTTAATTCAACTTGCATATGTCACAGTGAACTAAAGTTTGAACAAAGAAGTTAATTTGGATAACCAAGCATTATCTCATGCGACCCAGACCTCCTCCTTTCTTTGTGTCTTTCACGGCACAGTGGTGAAACTTTAAACGCCTGTTCTGCCTCAGTACGGATATAGTCCAGATCTATTATGGCTTAAAACTTCATACACAATTATGGTTGATGTGATGACTTAGATCTTGTTTCCCTACATTCAAATTTGTTTGACAGGTCATTGTAGCAGGCATACTGTATAATTTTAATCCCCCTGACAATGTCAGCCAAAAGTTGTTTATTAATAACCCAAGCTGGACCAACGGGGAGCGACTGACGAATCCACCCTGGTGGTCTTGTTACTAATCCATCCCTTAGAGAGATCCAGTAATAGTCATTACAGGTCAGGTGTTGGAGTACTGTTACTGGGCAGGCATAGCAACCAGAAGAGCTTCAGTTTCTATTGTGTTTGATGTAGCTCACAATCTGTCTCATTTAGTTTTAAATGACATCTGAAATAACTTTCTTTTTCAAATGATCCTCAGATTTAAGTTAAGATTCATGCATTTCTAATATGAATTATAGTTGCATCTTCATAAGTTGATAGGGAAGAAAATTGGGTAATTCCTGAAGGAGTTGTGTGCTTAATTAGAAGGGAAGTGATGGGAGTGAGGCGACAGATGTCATGTTTACTGCTGCTGTTCAGTTATCACCCCTCCACCTTCTGGTGTTCAGAAGGAAAACAAAGCAAACTACTGGAGACAAACTAATAACAGGTTTTTATTTCAAGATGGTTTTGTTTTTGCTAACTGAATTCATCTTGTAGAGACCGTGTTCCCTTCAGAAGGCACCCAAGTTGAATACCCAAACTCCTTTCCCAACTCCTATGAAAAATATAACCTTCACTCAGGATTTTGCTGAAGCACTTTTGGCAGCTGTCAGCCTGACATCTTCTTGGAAAATATCTCTAGAAACTTGGTGGAGCGGTTTGAGGGAAATTTCTACAGATCATCTCTGCATCCTCTCAGGGTCAATCAGGTGGCATGGGCAGCATCAGTGGGCAACCATTTTTTATGATCCACCCATCCACTGTCTGTCAGCTTATCAGTGCTGCCTCATGTGGCCCTGTGTGTATCCCAGAGGTCATCAGGTGAGAGGTGGGGTAAACCCTGGACACTAACCCAGTCCATCACAGACCATTTTTAAGTATTTTTCAAAAATTTGTCAGTGTCAAACAAACTCTTTTCACATTGATGTCACTATGTTTAGAGATTTGAGGTATAAAACTAACATGAAGACATGCAAAAATATTTAATAAGTAAAACAATGTGAATACTTTCCAGATACTTTATCTTTGCATAAATCCATAAGGATTTATCCTGAACACAGCAGACAGACCAGAGAGAAAGCATCAACAAAATACAGAGTTAGGTTCTAAAATATTATCCAAGCTTTGAATGCTGAGAGGGCTGAATATGGATGATGGACCTGCCAAGATATGGCCATCCAACTAAGTGAAAACTACTTCCTGCCATGCTTATTAGGTGTTTATTCAAAAGAAAAGAAAACTGCACCATTTTTCTTAGACCTCACAGTAATAGTCTACTTTGTGTTGTTCTATCATTATATAAAATTACAATAAAATTGAATTTTGGTTGTAATGTGGGAAAATGTTTCATTTGTGGGTTCTTTTCAGAGGTCATGGAAATGATAAATGAATTTGAACATAAATATCCTAATATTTATATATTATAATATTCTACCGGGGCTGCACAGTGGCGTAGCTGGTAGCACTGTTGCCTTGCAGCAAGAAGGTCCTGGGTTCGATTCCCGGCCGGGGTCTTTCTGCATGGAGTTTGCATGCGTGGGTTCTCTCCAGCTTCCTCCCACAGTCCATAAACATGACTGTCAGGTTAATTGGTCTCTCTAAATTTCCCTGTGTGCATGGTTGTTTGTCCTGTATGTCTCTGTGTTGCCCTGCAACAGACTGGCAACCTGTCCAGGGTGTACCCCGCCTCTTGCCTGGAACGTACCTGGAGATAGACACCAGCAACCCCCCGACCCCATTAGGGACAAAGGGTGAACAGAAGATGGATGGATGGAATATTCTAACCTATTTTTTTTGTGTTTTTTAGCCTAATTTTAGCCATGCATGGTTTACACCCAAACTTAATAAACTGCTCCTGACTGACCCCGTCACACAGAGAGACAACTGTAGACTCCCAACAGTTGTCACTCGTTATAGCCCAGTCAGTAAGTGGAGGGGCTTTGTAATGGGAGGGTCTCAGTGTCTGTCATATAAATGAACTGCTGTTGTCTTACTGTTTGGTTTGTCCTCTAGTTTGCCAGACCACCAGGTCCACACCCTGCAGAAATCTGTCTTTATCTTTAGTCTTTTTCAGTCTGCAAACATCCCCCAACAGCAAACATGGAAGCCATCAAAAAAAAGATGCTTATGCTGAAGCTGGACAAGGAGAATGCATTGGACCGGGCTGAGCAAGCTGAGGCAGACAAGAAAGGAGCCGAGGAGAGGAGCAAACAGGTCTGTCATGGAACACACACACACACACACACACACACACACACACACACACACACACACACACACACACACACCCACACACACACACACACACGCACACACACACACACACACACGCACACAGTCTTTCTATCTTCACAAGGACTTTGTATTGACTTCCATTCATTTTTCCTTAATTCCTGCAACCTAACCCTGACACCTACCCTAAACTTAACTAGTACCAGTTCACACCTTAGTCCTAAACCTAACTCCTAAACCAAAAACAGCACCGCTTCTTATGGGGCCCGAGCTATGGGCCCCATCAGGAGCAATCAGTAACCACAACATTTTTATATTATTATTTGGATCTATCTTTTTAAATTTTCTTAACAGACCTGAAAGTTTCACCTGGACTTGGTCTGCCTGCAGTTTCAGAAGATGACCAATCTGTCTTTAGAAATGTACTTATGATTTTGATCTACTGTCTGCTTTTATCTTTGTACTGGGAAAAAAAATCTTTCTTTTTTTTTTATAGTAGCAAACCTAAACACGACTCACCGACAACAAAATGGCTCCAACAGAGGCTAATATCTGTGGTTAAGTAGAAACAGTCGGGTTAGAATGGGTTTAGTGACAATTTCAGAATGTACTGCTAGAAAACAAGAACAAAAAATGCTTACTTTAAAAAAATCTAGTGCAGATTAATTGTAAATATATATTATACATATGTACTATATTTAGTACACTTCCTTAAGGTGGCCATTGTGTGGAATCAAGTTTGTTCCCTAACAAGGACCAGAGGAATTTTTAAACAGAAATCAATAAATGTTCTTTTAGTTTAAAAAGTTTAAGTCAGTATAATTTTATACATGGTTGCAGTGCTTCTGATCCTTTGTGGTCTTTTACACCATCAGCATGAAGACGAACTTCTGCAGATGCAAAAGAAGCTGAAGGGGACAGAAGATGAGCTGGATAAATATTCAGAAGCCCTGAAGGATGCCCAGGAGAAGCTGGAGGTTGCTGACAAAAAGGCTGCTGATGTGAGTGACACACCTCTGGAAGCGAAGCCATACTATACAGACTCAGACATGTTCAGAGGGCATTTTCTCTTCTTTGACCAAAAGGAATTGAATGTGGACCTGGTTTCAGTTAGGTCAAGAAAAATTATTTTTGCTTGTTCATTAAGTTTAATAAGTGTAATGGAGATCAAATATACCATTTACAATAGTGTAGACAAACCCATAACACATGACAGCACAAAGTACAACAAGGCACTATGTCACAAGATATCTTCATTAATTTCAGTCACTAATGACTCTGAAATTAATGATTTGGAGTCATAAAGTTTTAGTGACTTGAGTAGCATAATGCTTATTTACACTGTGTTCTTGTAGCAGCAGTTACATTTACCATGACCTCCAGTTTAGAATTCTACCTGGAGAAAGAACAGCTGTAAGCTGACAGACACACAGCATATACATTAACACATTACTGTACTTCATGTCATAAAACTGGCAGTAAAAATTGTTTTTGCTTTAGAAGGAATGAGTATTTTATAATTCCAATAAAGCAACTTTAACTGTGTTTAATGTTGGATGTGAGGTGTAGAGTGGAGAACTAAACTGGTTCTACTGGTTTCTGAGTCATGAAGAGGCAGATAGTCCCGGGGATTCAGAACTTCATCAGTTGTTTAATCTTATTTTCATTTAGTTTTGATGTCAGCATGAATTTGAGGACTTCACTGTATGCAACCTTGAATGTGTTCAGTGCAAACTGAGCTTATCTGATTTCTTTTCTCTGTGTCACATTCCATTCTCATGGTGCCCTGAATGGAACGCTCACAGCTGTTGGGAGGATTCAGGCTCCTATTTTGATTCTGATGTCACCTGCTTAGCCTTGACAATGGCTCATGTCCATTTTTGGGGCTCTACCCACGGCTCCCAGGTCACTGTTCAGCAACTACTACCCTCTTTTTTTAAGGCAAATATTATCATACTCATTTTGTGTTGCTCTGTTGGTTCAAAGAGAAAAAATGTTATTATCTCAGAGAATTTTTCTGCATTACTTTAAGTATACTTAGCAGTTGTCTGACACTGTGTGCTCTCAATGGAGTCCTATTCAGCCACAGACAGATCAATGGGTCATTCTTGTTTTTTCACTCTGTTATCTATGTTTAATCAAAACCAGAAAAGAAATACAAAAATGTTTTTTACTTCAGGACTCTGTTCTTCTGCGACTGAATGAACCCTGACTCACTACTGAACAATTTGTCAGTGTCTCTATATAGATGAAACAGCTGTCACCCAGGCAAATACCTGCAGAGCACGCACAGTTCAGACTGTTTAGCTAACAAGCTAACAGTTCTTCCACAGGAAATATAGAAGCAAGCAATTTTTATTTCAACAATTGTCTCAAATAATTTTTCCAAATATCTTGCCATTTACTTCGGATATTTTTTGGTTTAATTTTTAAAAAAAAATTTGTATGACTACAAAAAAGCTACAACAGAAGCTACATGTCCACTTGTCACAGAGGGATCCAGATTTTAAATCTAGGTTTTGAAACTAAAAACCTATCAGAAAGAAAAACTGTTGGTGCATCAGTCTTTTGCAGCTGATATTGGTCATGTTTCATGTTTGAATGAATCCACACCATGTTTGTCTGGATGCAGGCCGAGGCAGAGGTGGCTTCCCTGAACAGACGCATCCAGCTTGTGGAGGAGGAGTTGGACCGAGCGCAGGAGAGACTGGCAACAGCCCTGCAGAAACTGGAAGAAGCTGAAAAAGCCGCTGATGAGAGCGAGAGGTGACTTCTAACTGGGCTTGCAACAAACTTTTTTCCCCCCCTTTGGTTATGTATGAGCAATAAATACAAGAGTTGTATTTTAATTCCGGTGGCAGACATAGTTCCCATAGTTCAATTCACAACAAATATCATCTCAAGTCAATTACCAAAAAAAATCATTTCAAATCAGTCACACAAACTTTCCAGTTGATCCTAGTTTTCAGACAGTACAGTAAACTCAGTTAATTATACAGAGTAGTAAAACGTTTGTCAGGAATCTCAGCAGATTGCATCATTCACTCCTCCTGGACAAACACGTAGCAACAATCGCTGACTTGTGTTGTATTGTTGACTTTACAGCAACCGCTCATTCAAACTAATGCTGGGTAATGGAAAAATTGAATCAGTTGTGATCAAATGATACGTTTCATCCAGCAGGGATGGCATATCAAACATCAGTGTGCCTATAAATGAATTCAGTCAGAGGGGTCAAGCAAAAACAACAGAAAACCGAAGAATTTTCAATCCACTAGGCCAGTGGTTCTCAAATGGGGGTACGCGTACCCCTGGGGGTACGTGGAGGTACTGCAGGGGGTACGTGAAGCTTTTCAAAATATCTTTAAAAAATCAGTAGGCTCCTCATAATAAGTCTTGGGAAAAATTATTTTGTAAAAAGTTTGATAAAATATAAATGTGTGTTCATGCACTGAAATTTATATTCAGTATTTAGTTTCAATATCCTTTAAAATAAAACGGTTTGACTGGTTTTATACCTTCCTGGTGGTCACCGTCTTCTGTTTTTCTTTTTTGATTAACCATGCAATGTTTGTAATATGGATGTATTTGTCAGGTTCACTGATATAAGTTGTTTGGCTTTAATAAATCAGACAGTGATTTTACAGCACTGTACCTCTTTTTAATTCCAAAAATGTTTTGCCCGTGTCAGGGGGTACTTGACTAAAAATATATTCTTAAGGGGGTACATCACTGAAAAAAGTTTGAGAACCACTGCACTAGGCAACCAATTATTGACAGGGAGCTACAGAAGGTCGGCATTCAAAAGTGGAGAAAAACACATTAAAACTATAAATAGTAACAATATAAATAGTAATAGTAATTACATATTAATAGTAACATTTCAGTCTGTTTATTGTAACAGTTTTTTTTCCAGGTAAGTAGATCAACATTCAAACATTCGACTAAGTGGTTCTTTAAAACCTCTGTGCCATATTTTTATATATTTATCAACACTGAACCCTGATCAGCTACAGCAGCTTCTGCATTACATACAACTCCTCTGGTATGTACATATTCTAGTTTGTACTTGTGTGTGCAGAGATTGGACAAAAGCCATAACAAATTTGCAAATCGAATGAAACAAAAGTTGACAACAATAAAACTAAATATGACAACGAGCCAAAGTTGGTTAATGCTGTCAAAAACAATAATGTCATGAAATGGTGGTGGTGAGGCAAACGCAGCAGACCCAGGTAGGATGAATAAATGATTTTAATAATGAATGTCCCAAACAAAGTCCACACAACCAGGCAGCACGGCTGAGCAGAAGCCAGGGCTCAACGCCGGTAGCAACTGGTAAATTGAATGGACAAGACGAAGGACTAAACGCACATTCGACAAGGACCCGACAGAGACGCTGAGACACAGGTGACACTAAATACACACGGGGTAATTACAGAAACGAGACACACCTGGGAAACAATCAAGGGGAAGACAGGACAACACGAAGACTCGGGGACACAGAAAACTCTAAATAAATACACAGAAAACACAGAACATGACAAATAAAGGATAAGAAAAAAACTTAAATAACTGAAATAGCCAAATTCACTGTCCAACACTATTTGTTCCATAAAAAACAGACTGATGGGGAATACCTATAACTTTACTGACCAAGAGTGCCTAAAGTAGACATTAGCCCATGTCAACTGGATGGTAGAAAGTGGCTCATAAACCCATCCAGACGTTCGACGTCTTCATTCCAAACTCTTCAGATTCCAGTCCTATCATAAATAAATCTATAGGGTTTGCTAGAAAAAAAACAAGCAACATACAGTATATGGAGACCACATCTTTCAACTGCAAAAACGTAACAGAACTGCTGCTGATGCTCTGGTGGGTGGTCCAGTGAAGACCACGTCTCTCTAAATTCAAACTCCTGGCTGTAGAACTTGAATCTCTTTCATTTTAAGCTGGTGCTTGGTTCAGTCAGCCTGTGCGTTCACACTAAGGGGGGGACATAGGGAGTTGTGTTTTCATATTTTGTGGTAATTATTGCAATAACAGTAAAATACATTTATGAATTGACAATGGTGCTTACAGCCAGAGTCTCACAAACTCTCCTCTAGAGATAACACTCACTCTTTATAAAACAGTTTTCTTCTGTACATCATTTACAAGAAATAATGCAATTGTCCACCTAAGTTGTACACAGAAGTTGCAATAAATATGCAAATATTTTAATACTTATTGAAAACCAACAGCAAACAAAAATAATTCACAAAGCAAAACTGGACAGTGGTTATTTGAAGTTTGAAAACATTATCAATTAATTTCTTGTCACACTATTTTTTCCTCGCTAATGATAAAAATTGTAACTTTCCATCTCTAACTCAAAAACAAACACGCACCATTCAGAGAATCTTTAGGTGAAACCATAAGATTATTTAAAGCAGCATTTCCTAAGTGTTGGACTATGAAGTCAGCAACTCTGTGTCAATAGGATCAGAGTCCAGAGGTCATGTTATTTTGTTTCTCATTGAATTTCTAATTTCTGCCTTAAAAATTTTTCTTTGTCAGTTGCTTCCTTTTTTAGTTGAAATTCACTAAGTTTGAAGTGATATGTGCAGAAATCTTCAAACCACCACAAATCATACAGGAAAAATACGTGGAAAGGTGCAAAATAACTGAGTACCAGCCTGAACTCTGGCTCATTAGATAGTACTGGGAAGAACCAACAACTGTTCTTAAGGAAGATAAAAAAAACTAACTTCAACAATTGTTTGTAATGAAGAAGAAATGACTGATTGTTTCTCTGCACAGAGGCATGAAGGTGATTGAGAACAGGGCCCTAAAGGACGAGGAGAAGATGGAACTCCAGGAGATCCAGCTGAAGGAAGCCAAACACATTGCTGAAGAAGCTGATCGCAAATACGAGGAGGTGATTCTACGACTGCAGTGTGACTGAGGGATGTTTTTCTGAACTCCATGAATTTCCTTTCAATTAGTGCTTTATTATAATCAACAAGTGACAGTAAGACATGTTGGTGTTGTTTTAATGAGACCTGGAGTATGAATTAAGCATTACCTGTGTCTGGTGAACGTAGCTGACCATACTGACTAGCTGCTGGATGCTCTCATAATAGTGTGTAAACACTGTCTGTCATTCTGTTTGGCCTAAACAAAGGCCAAAGCTGCTTGGAAATTTAAGTCATTAAATTCTCATCTTATGGTTAGCCACTCCTTTTGTGCGTTTGACTTGGTGCTTAACTGAGTGAGTTTATTGTGTTTGAAAGTTTCCTGTAAAACAAGCTAACTCTGTACATGCATTTTTCTAGGTGGCTCGTAAGCTGGTGATTGTAGAAGGAGAGTTGGAACGGACTGAGGAGAGAGCAGAACTGGCTGAGGCGTGAGTGTCTCACTATCATACGTAACAAATATAACCATTAATGCAGCAGTTCATGCAGGCAGTGCCCAGTTGACACACACATTTGGTTAACAAGTAATTCATTTATTTAGAAACATTCAGGATACTTCAGACCAGAGATCAACCAGTGGTGACTGATATAGTCTTGACCTTTTGTTTATGCAGTGGAAATGTATCAGCTAATAGAGGGAGCAGCTAATGGTTTTGGTTGCATTGCTGCCTTGTGAAGATCAGTCACATAACCAAAACTCCAATTGTTTTTCTCCTAAGGTAAAGGAGGTGGAAGGTTTAGGAAACCCAGACATCCTCCTACCGGCAATGTTTCTCACCATATTCCAGGATATCTCAAAGCATTCCCAGGCCAGAGGAGACTTATTGACCCCCTCAGTTAGTTCAGACCCAGCCTTGGGGTCTCTTTCCAGTGGGATATGTCCTCCAAAGGGAGGTGTGCAGGAGGCATTAAGATAAGATACCTGATAACATCAGCTAACTTCTTTTAATACAGAAAAATGGCACAGTCTGCACCAAACCTCTACACCCGTCCTCACAGGTGGTGGACATTTGTGGAGGAGGTTTTTTATTGTTTCTTTGGTTTTAGCTATAGCAGGCTCCATAATGGTGCAACAGTTCATCTTTACTACATGGGATTTAAGATATTTTGTGGTCTCTTCACCTCCTCCAGTGAAGCCAGCTGCATCCCCACAACTGACTCTGTCTTTCTTATGAGTTTGTTGAGAATGTTTGAGTCATGTGATGTCAATTAAAATGATTTATATATCTTTATAACAGTAATATGTGTTTTTCATAGATCTTGTCTTCACCTCATGAATATTTATTTTCTTTGAACTGCAGTAAAGTTGTGCAAAGCTCTGACATTCTCAGAATAAGATCCTGTTCAGACTAAAGCATTGCCCTGAGAGACCATTTCCTGACTAACTTGAAAAATACATAACCTCTAGCTTCACTATCTGTCATTAAACAGATATCTGACACTGATTTGTTTAGGTAGTTTGTTCTCTTTTTTCCTTATGTCTGGAAGCCATTTTGTCAGCAAGGCTAAAGCTACATATAACAGCATTTATTGTTCAGAGTCCTTTCTAAGGTTGTTGCCATAGGGACTAAATGTTAACATCTTAAAGGACTTTTTACAATATTAGTCTGAATGTGACTGATCAAACTGTTCACTTTTGCCTCCACTAACATTATGTCCTTATTCATCAAAACCAGAAAATGTGCAGAGCTGGAGGAGGAACTGAAGAATGTCACCAACAACCTTAAGTCTCTGGAGGCACAAGCTGAGAAGGTGGGACAGCACCACCAGCGGCAGAACCATTAGATGTGAACTCAAAGTCCGATCATCAGTAGCACACATACAGTCCAAATGGCTAGAATGTTCTCAGGAGAATTCACAGTGAGCAAGTAGTTGGTTGATGTTTTTCTGATTCTTGCTCCCTAGTTCATATGTACTGACATAAACTAAATTTAGGATATTTGATATGCTTTGATCAACATAATGCATCTCTTCATCTGTCTTTTGAAAGTGATTATATGTTCTACCCATAAACCCAATGGGCAAATTATGCTCACACAGTCATTATAACATTATGTTGTACTGAACCTCCAAATTATTGCTTACACATGCAAATATTAACAAGAGGTAATTAAACAGAGGGAATAATAGCATCACAAACAGCATCAACATGAAATATAATTGTAATTGTTGAAATATTTCCAGCGTCAAGATGCTTTTTATTTTACCACACTTATTTGTGTGGTATAGTGTGATTTCTGAAGAGAGCCACAGCCTGACTCTGGGAACCACTGATGCAGTAGATTTCTCCCAGTATCCTATTAGGACAAGATCAGAGTTCATGTCTGAAAAATAATCTTTAGTGCCTCTCAGTTCCAGTCTAATACTGGTGGTGGATCTAGAGGGGTGGGGGATGGAACAGTAGAGCTCAAGATGACGCTGCTGCTCTCCCTTCACAGTATTCTCAAAAAGAGGACAAGTATGAGGAAGAAATCAAGATCCTAACTGACAAGCTGAAAGAGGTGAGCATGAAGACTGAGTTTTCATCATCAAATAATTTTGCTCTGTTTTTAATCCAAAACATGTTTCACAAGTTACCATTACATACATGTTCAGGTTTTTGTTTCTCTCACAAAGGATTTCCCTCAGATATTTTGTGATCAGACGTTTCTTTTATTCTGTTCTCAGGCTGAGACGAGAGCTGAGTTTGCTGAAAGATCTGTAGCCAAGCTGGAGAAGACTATTGATGATCTGGAAGGTAGAGAATTGTCTCTTAAATTTATCAGCATGTGTATTATTTAAGATGACTTGAACAAGTGCCAACCTGCCATGAAGTCTGCAGTGTTTCTCAACAATCAGCTTTCTGATACTGAATTTGCAAACAAAATGTTGAAGCAAGATTTCTGATTAAGCTTGTGCACAACTAAGAAGGACTGATTGGTGAATTGGATTATCTATTCTAGTTTCCACCTCCTTCCACTTCAGTTTCTGAGATACAATTGATAACAGCATCACAGATTACTGAGGGAGATTTCTTATGGTTTTCTGCATCCTGTTCAACAGAGATTAATAGCTGCCCATTGCATCTGTAGTTGCTCTACATGATACATGTATCACCTATTGTCTTCCAAGTTTCAAAAATGAGTAGTAGGGATAACTAGAAAATTTCGGAAGAAATTTAGCCGGGGCCTGCCAAGGCGCGCCCGTCGGGCATGGGCCCGGCGTCGTCGCGCCACAAATCGGCGTCGACGCCAAAGGACGCCGCGACGTGATCAGTGGCACGCGGAGAACCGCAAGAACGTTAAGCGAGGCGGACGTGCACCGTTCGGTACGATTTAAAATGTTGTCAAGGCTTTTATTTTGGAAGTTTTGTTAACCTTCATTTCAAAGGGCCAAACTAATCCCATGCGTAATAGTCCTTGGGTTAAAATAGTTATATAATGCTCAAAACACAAGTAGCTGATGTAAAAATATTCAAGGCTTTTATTTTGAAATTTTCAGTATGCTTCATTTCAAAGGGCCAAACTAATACCACGTGTAACAGTGCTTTGGATGAAAAAGTCAAATAAAGCCAAAAAGAGCAATTACGTCATGTAAAATTATTCAAGGCTTTTATTTTGAAATTTTCAGAATGCTTCATTTCAAAGGGCCAAACTAATACCACGTGTAACAGTGCTTTGGATGAAAAAGTCAAATAAAGCCAAAAAGAGCAATTACCTGATGTAAAAATATTCAAGGCTTTTATTTTGAAATTATTATTATGCTCCATTTTAAAGTTCCAAACTAATCCCATGTGTAACAGTGCTTTGGATGAAAAAGTCATATAAAGCCAAAAACAGCAATTACCTGATGTAAAAATATTCAAGGCTTTTATTTTGAAATTTTCAGTATGCTTCATTTCAAAGTTCCAAAGTAATCCCATGTGTAACAGTGCTTTGGATGAAAACGTCAAATAAAGCCAAAAACAGCAATTACCTGATGTAAAAATATTCAAGGCTTTTATTTTGAAATTATTATTATGCTCCATTTTAAAGTTCCGAACTAATCCCATGTGTAACATTGCTTTGGATGAAAAAGTCATATACGGCCAAAAAGAGCAATTACTTCATGTAAAATATTCAAGGCTTTTATTTTGAAATTTTCAGTATGCTTCATTTTAAAGTTCTGAACTAATACCACGTGTAAGAGTGCTTTGGATGAAAAAGTCAAATAAAGCCAAAAAGAGCAATTACGTCATGTAAAAATATTCAAGGCTTTTATTTTGAAACTTTTGTTAAGCTTCATTTCAAAGGGCCAAACTAATACCACGTGTAACAGTGCTTTGGATGAAAAAGTCAAATAAAGCCAAAAAGAGCAATTACATGATGTAAAAATATTCAAGGCTTTAATTTTGAAATTTTTGTTAATATTCATTTCAAAGGGCCAAACTAATACCATGTGTAACAGTGCTTTGGATGAAAAAGTCAAATAAAGCCAAAAAGAGCAATTACGTCATGTAAAAATATTCAAGGCTTTTATTTTGAAATTTGCAGGATGCTTCATTTCAAAGGGCCAAACTAATCCCATGCGTAATAGTCCTTCGGTTAAAATAGTTATATAATGCTCAAAACACAAGTAGCTGATGTAAAAATATTCAAGGCTTTTATTTTGAAATTTTTGTTAAGCTTCATTTTAAAGGGCCAAACTAATACCATGTGTAACAGTGCTTTGGATGAAAAAGTCAAATAAAGCCAAAAAAGAGCAATTACGTCATGTAAAAATATTCAGGGCTTTTATTGTGAAATTTTCAATATGCTTAATTTTAAAGTGTAAAACTAATCCCATGTGTAACAGTTACTGAGTTAAATCAGTTATATACAGCCCAAAGCAGCAAGTAGTTGTAAAGGCCAGTTCTCAGTCCTGATCTGTTTCAACTGAGGATAGATAGAACTACAACGATGCGTATTCGTAGTCCTAACCAGCAGCCAATAGCCTCTTGAGTTCCGTTGCTATGGCAAATAATGGTCTCAGCAGGTGTGAGCTCTGAGCTGTGAGCTCTCAAACACACAAGTGTGTTTGAGCAAACACACTTTACTGAAAAAAAGCATTGGAAACAAATCCTTCTTGTTCGGGAACCGTAATACATATTCGAAAAGCGTTTTAAGCGTATGACAGTTCAATGTGTCTTCTGCGATAGTCCCGAGATTCATATCTGTACCTCACTCAGAGCATTTACAGTGATGAGAGAAAGAAATGTTGTGCCCAGATATGAACCGAGGTCGGCTGTCACTCTAATATGAGCAAAAATGAGAAACTTTGGGTCGCTTAGAGGCAAATTGTGGACAAACCATAACTGGTATCGACGAGCCGTCTTCACTTTCGAAGAGATCACAGACGTATCTACAAAATGAAATTTGAATGGCATTTCTAGGTGAATTTGTGACGACACAGCAAATCCTCAACTAGAAAAACAAAATTTCTGAAGAAATTTAGCCGGGGCCTGCCAAGGCGCGCCCGTGGGGTTTGGGCCCGGCGTCGTCACGCCACAAATTGGCATCGACGCCAAAGAACGCCGCAACGTAACCAGTGGCACGCGGAGAACCGCAAGAACGTTAAGTGAGGTGGACGTGCACCATTCAGTACGATTTAAAATGTTGTCAAGGCTTTTATTTTGGAAGTTTTGTTAAACTTCATTTCAAAGGGCCAAACTAATACCACGTGTAAGAGTGCTTTGGATGAAAAAGTCAAATAAAGCCAAAAAGAGCAATTACGTCATGTAAAAATATTCAAGGCTTTTATTTTGAAATTTTCAGTATGCTTCATTTCAAAGGGACAAACTAATACCATGTGTAACAGTGTTTTGGATGAAAAAGTCAAATAAAGCCAAAAAGAGCAATTACATGATGTAAAAATATTCAAGGCTTTTATTTTGAAGTTTTCAGTATGCTTCATTTCAAAGGGCCAAACTAATACCATGTGAAACAGTGCTTTGGATGAAAAAGTCAAATAAAGCCAAAAAGAGCAATTACATGATGTAAAAATATTCAAGGCTTTTATTTTGAAATTTTCAGCATGCTTCATTTTAAAGTTCTGAACTAATACCACGTGTAAGAGTGCTATGGATGAAAAAGTCAAATAAAGCCAAAAAGAGCAATTACATGATGTAAAAATATTCAGGGCTTTTATTGTGAAATTTTCAATATGCTTAATTTTAAAGTTCAAAACTAATCCCATGTGTAACAGTTACTGAGTTAAATCAGTTATATACAGCCCATAGCAGCAATTAGTTGTAAAGGCCAGTTCAGTCAACCTCTGTTTCAACTGAGTATTCCACTATATATAGAACTACAGTGATGCGTATTTGTAGTCCTAACCACCAGCCAATAGCCTCTTGAGTTCCGTTGCTATGGTAAATAATGGTCTCAGCAGGTGTGAGCTGTGAGTCATACATGCTCAAACACACAATTGTGTGTTTGAGCCTACACGTTTTACTGAAAAAAAGCATTGGAAACAAATCCTTCCTGTTTGGGAACCGTAATACATATTCGAAAAGCGTTTGAAGCGTATCAGAGGTCAATGTGTCTTCTGCGATAGTCCCGAGATTCATATCTGTACCTCACTCAGAGCATTTACAGCGATGAGAGAAAGAAATGTTGTGCCCAGATCTGAAATTCTATTCAAATACATGGGAGAAAGCCTGAGACAGCCTCAGAAAATCCTGTCGCATGACTTTGCTCTGAAGCACCGTGACAGAAAACCGTACGGTCTAGATGAATTTCGAAAACATTTTACCGGAGCAGACAGGCGTATCAATGTCAGGACCGATTTTGATACTAATCGTGCGATATTTGTGGGCGTGATGGCGATTTCAAAAATGATTTAGGCTGAAAAAGTTGTCTTCATCTCTCACTCTAAGCAGCGAGAGACGCACTCTAACTTTAGGAAAAATGAGAAACTTTGGGTCGCTTAGAGGCAAATTGTGGACAAACCGTAACTGGTATTGACGAGCCGTCTTCACTTTCGAAGAGATCACAGAAGTATCTACAAAATGAAATTTGAATGGCATTTCTACGTGAATTCGTGACGACACAGAAAATCCTCAAAAATAGGGTATTTCTAGGATTTTTCCCATTGACTTATAATGGGGTTTTTTTCGTAGTTTTTTGCGAATTATGTCGCCACGTTAAGCCCAAATCCCACCAAAAGTAATAGCTCCAATGGCGTGAATTTTCTGCACGTTTTGATACCTCATTTGTAGGTGTGCACGCAGCGGTATGAGCCGCATTAACGGTTACGGATGAAAAATAAAGAATTATAATAATATTAAAGAAACCTTTCTTGGGAGAATAGCAATAGGTTCCTGCCATTGCTTTGCATGGCAGGCCCCAAAAATAGGGTATTTCTAGGATTTTTCCCATTGAGTTATAATGGGGTTTTTTTCGTAGTTTTTTGCGAATTATGTCGCCATGTTAATCCCGAATCCCACCAAAAGTAATAGCTGGAATGGCGTGAATTTTCTGCACGTTTTGATACCTCTTTTGTAGGTGTGCACGCAGCGGTATGAGCCGCATTAACGGTTACGGATGAAAAATAAAGAATAACTAGAAAATTTCGGAAGAAATTTAGACGGGGCCTGCCAAGGCGCGCCCGTGGGGTTCGGGCCCGGCGTCGTCGCGCCACAAATCGGCGTCGACGCCAAAGAACGCCGCGACGTCACCAGTGGCACGCGGAGAACCGCAAGAACGTTAAGCGAGGCGGACGTGCACCGTTCGGTACGATTTAAAATGTTGTCAAGGCTTTTATTTTGGAAGTTTCAGTATGCTTCATTTCAAAGGGCCAAACTAATCCCATGCGTAATAGTCCTTGGGTTAAAATAGTTATATAATGCTCAAAACACAAGTAGCTGATGTAAAAGTATTCAAGGCTTTTATTTTGAAATTTTCAGTATGCTTCATTTTAAAGTTCTGAACTAATACCACGTGTAAGAGTGCTTTGGATGAAAAAGTCAAATAAAGCCAAAAAGAGCAATTACGTCATGTAAAAATATTCAAGGCTTTTATTTTGAAATTTTCAGTATGCTTCATTTCAAAGGGCCAAACTAATACCATGTGTAACAGTGCTTTGGATGAAAAAGTCAAATAAAGCCAAAAAGAGCAATTACATGATGTCAAAATATTCAAGGCTTTTATTTTGAAATTTTTGTTAATCTTCATTTCAAAGGGCCAAACTAATACCATGTGTAACAGTGCTTTGGATGAAAAAGTCATACAAAGCCAAAAACAGCAATTGCATGATGTAAAAATATTCAAGGCTTTTATTTTGAAATTATTACTTTGCTCCATTTTAAAGTTCCAAACTAATCCCATGTGTAACAGTGCTGTGGATGAAAAAGTCATATACGGCCAAAAAAAGCAATTACATGATGTAAAAATATTCAAGGCTTTTATTTTGAAATTTTCAGTATGCTTCATTTCAGAGGGCCAAACTAATACCACGTGTAACAGTGCTTTGGATGAAAAAGTCACATAAAGCCAAAAACAGCAATTACCTGATGTAAAAATATTCAAGGCTTTTATTTTGAAATTATTATTATGCTCCATTTTAAAGTTCCGAACTAATCCCATGTGTAAGAGTGCTTTGGATGAAAAAGTCAAATAAAGCCAAAAAGAGCAATTACGTCATGTAAAAATATTCAAGGCTTTTATTTTGAAACTTTTGTTAAGCTTCATTTCAAAGGGCCAAACTAATACCACGTGTAACAGTGCTTTGGATGAAAAAGTCAAATAAAGCCAAAAAGAGCAATTACATGATGTAAAAATATTCAAGGCTTTTATTTTGAAATTTTTGTTAATATTCATTTCAAAGGGCCAAACTAATACCATGTGTAACAGTGCTTTGGATGAAAAAGTCACATAAAGCCAAAAACAGCAATTACCTGATGTAAAAATATTCAAGGCTTTTATTTTGAAATTATTATTATGCTCCATTTTAAAGTTCCGAACTAATCCCATGTGTAACATTGCTTCGGATGAAAAAGTCATATACGGCCAAAAAGAGCAATTACGTCATGTAAAATATTCAAGGCTTTTATTTTGAAATTATTATTCTCCATTTTAAAGTTCCAAACTAATCCCATGTGTAACATTGCTTTGGATGAAAAAGTCATATACGGCCAAAAAAAGCAATTACCTGATGTAAAAATATTCAAGGCTTTTATTTTGAAATTATTATTATTCTCCATTTTAAAGTTCCAAAGTAATCCCATGTGTAACAGTGCTTTGGATGAAAACGTCAAATAAAGCCAAAAACAGCAATTACCTGATGTAAAACTATTCAAGGCTTTTATTTTGAAATTATTATTATTCTCCATTTTAAAGTTCCAAAGTAATCCCATGTGTAACAGTGCTTTGGATGAAAACGTCAAATAAAGCCAAAAACAGCAATTACCTGATGTAAAAATATTCAAGGCTTTTATTTTGAAATTATTATTCTCCATTTTAAAGTTCCAAACTAATCCCATGTGTAACATTGCTTTGGATGAAAAAGTCATATACGGCCAAAAAAAGCAATTACCTGATGTAAAAATATTCAAGGCTTTTATTTTGAAATTATTATTATTCTCCATTTTAAAGTTCCAAAGTAATCCCATGTGTAACAGTGCTTTGGATGAAAACGTCAAATAAAGCCAAAAACAGCAATTACCTGATGTAAAACTATTCAAGGCTTTTATTTTGAAATTATTATTATGCTCCATTTTAAAGTTCCAAACTAATCCCATGTGTAACAGTTACTGAGTTAAATCAGTTATATACAGCCCATAGCAGCAGTAGTTCTAAAGGCCAGTTCTCAGTCCTGATCTGTTTCAACTGAGGATAGATAGAACTACAGCGATGCGTATTCGTAGTCCAAATCAGCAGCCAATAGCCTCTTGAGTTCCGTTGCTATGGCAAATAATGGTCTCAGCAGGTGTGAGCTCTGAGCTGTGAGCTCTCAAACACACAAGTGTGTTTGAGCAAACACACTTTACTGAAAAAAAGCATTGGAAACAAATCCTTCTTGTTCGGGAACCGTAATACATATTCGAAAAGCGTTTCGAGCGTATGACAGTTCAATGTGTCTTCTGCGATAGTCCCGAGATTCATATCTGTACCTCACTCAGAGCATTTACAGTGATGAGAGAAAGAAATGTTGTGCCCAGATCTGAACCGAGATCGGCTGTCACTGTAATTTCAGCAAAAATGAGAAAGTTTGGGTCGCTTAGAGGCAAATTGTGGACAAACCGTAACTGGTATCGACGAGCCGTCTTCACTTTCGAAGAGATCACAGACGTATCTACAAAATGAAATTTGAATGGCATTTCTAGGTGAATTTGTGACGACACAGCAAATCCTCAAAAATAGGGTATTTCTAGGATTTTTCCCATTGAGTTATAATGGGGTTTTTTTCGTAGTTTTTTGCGAATTATGTCGCCACGTTAAGCCCAAATCCCACCACAAGTAATAGCTCCAATGGCGTGAATTTTCTGCACGTTTTGATACCTCATTTGTAGGTGTGCACCCAGCGGTACGAGCCGCATTAACGGTTACGGAAGAAAAATAAAGAATTATAATAATATTAAAGAGACACTTTGTTGGGTGTAGAGTAATAGGTTCCTGCCATTGCTTTGCATGGCAGGCCCCAATAATAATAAAGAAACTTTTCTTGGGAGAATAGCAATAGGTTCCTGCCATTGCTTTGCATGGCAGGCCCCAATGAGTCCTGCAGGGAAACCAAACTTCCCTCTCCCCAGCGTCATTTTTGGGCAACTGTCATTTTTGGGCTTCCATCTAGGAGGTGTATTGATAACACCATGGTGACACCTTTTCATGCCGAGCTCTCGCTTCCTCTGAGACTGAGTCACCCAATCTGGAGTTGACTCATTTTAAACATCTGGATCCAGGGTCTAGTTCTTGAGGTCATGGTGATGCTGCGTCAAGCAGAAATACAAACTAGAGTGCTCTGTGTTTACATGGCAAATAACAGTAACTGCATTAACTGTAAACCCAGAAGTTCAACACAATGACATTATGAGAAACTGTCTCATGATTCGTTGCCCTAGCCCACTACTTTGGCTGCTACAATACATTAAAGCAGCAGAGCCTAACATACAGCTATCTTAATGTATGACAAATGTATGGCTGGCATAAAATCACATTTAACCCCAAATGCATCATTTCATGAAAGAATGTTGTAAATGACGGTGGCTCTCTGGTAAACTGGTGAATTACCAGTTCTATTCCTGGTCTGCCCTTGACTTTTGCACCCCACATCAGCAAACCATCATCAGAGTGTGAATGTGCCATTTGAGATTTGAATTTGATATATAGGGGCATTATAAATAAAATGATTATTTTTTAAATTATACTAATCCAAAATATCATACCAGCGTTCTATTCTCTGCAGTCTGGTTTAGATAAAATAAGATAAGATAAGATAAGATAAGATAAGATAAGATAAGATTTATTTGTCTTTGTCATCAACAGATTACAACAAGATTGAGATTTGCTCGACTCGAGTTAAAAGTTAGAGTTTAGGGTTTTACGTCGTAGATATAGACATCAACAAAATGTGTAATTGAATCTTCTCCTAACCCTGGAACTGAAGACTGACCCATGTCCCATAGACAGCGACTCATTGATGTGAATCCTTTAATTACTATATTTTTATTTTTACTTTAATTACATTTTTTATATGCAGACTGAAAAATAGGAGCATAGAACACTTGTGAACTAATTGCTAATTACACAATAATAAACATAAGTGTAGGTTTGCCTCAAATCAAACACAATGTTCTAAAACTTTACAATCATTTTAAAGCCTAATAGAAGAAACACCATCACACAATGAAGGTCTTCAAAAGTATATATTTATTTTTCATCAGATTTATCTAAATTTAAGATGTTTCATAATTTCCTCATCACAATCACTCTGTGATGCTTTTACAGTCATGGAATTACAATAACCAAAAAGACAGTACTGCTGCACGTTATAAAAATATGTAGATCTTATAAAACCATTCATTTTGCATTTCTGTAGAGAATGTGTAAAACGTGTTTATGATTTGTGATTGATGGAGCAGAGTTGTAAGGAAAGTCTTTTACATTTTAACCCTGAAGTAGCAAACATGAGATGAAATGGTAGAATTGCAAACTTTGGAAGGAGACAGACTAAACGTCACTGCAGCCGTGACAGCTTAAGACTTTTGCTTAACCTTTCATGTTAGCAACAAACTCATCTAGTGACAATAAAGACAAGAATGGTAAAGGAACTGGATCTATGCAGCACAAAGCACTTCACACTGCAGCTGCATTCACACTGCAACGCGGGATGACGGGCACAAGAAAACTAGAATTGAACCTTCAAACTTCTGATTGCATCACAACTTCTCTCCCACTGAGCCACAGGCACCCAGTGTTGAAACAAAACCCAAATCCTGTACTTGTTTCCTGAGGATTTTTATTTCTTCGTCTGTCTACATTGTTTCTGCGTCTCTGCTCAGCTTTCATCTTTCCACACATTGTTTGTTATGTGTGCACATACAGATGAGCTTTATGCTCAGAAGCTCAAGTACAAAGCCATCAGTGAGGAGCTGGACCACGCCCTCAATGACATGACCTCCATGTAAGTGCTGATGATGTGAGGTTATCAGGCCCAGCTTCCTTATGTTATCGCAACTTTTGATTTAAATAGAAGGCAGAATTGCAAACCGTCTTTCTTGCTTGCATGTACTTGAGGATGATAGCCTAAGTTCACAATAGTCTGTTTACTTTTAGAAAAATATTATTGAAACCATGTGTTTTAGATTTAAGTAGTTAGAACATCAACAAAAATATGATTTCTTCTTAATAAAGATAAAAGCAGAACTGCTGGACAGGACTACACCAAGAACACCACAAAATCTGGACTAAAGCTTTTCTTTATTCTGTTCTGATGAGCTACGTTAAGTTTTCATGGTTGAACACTTTTTGTATTTCAGCTAAGTGAATCTTAACCCTGGGCAAGCTCCGATCTTCTTCCTCCTCCCTCCTCATCCTCATCACCTGGTGGCTCCTGTGGTGCCGCTGCCATTGGTCTCTGTTTGAATAAAAATGATGTACTGTCTGTTTTTACCAGTATCTCTGGCATGAACAAAGAAAACAGGCTCTGAGTCAGTGTATTTGTGTTTTAACTACTCCAGCTGTACTTTGTATGTAGTTGGATTTAATTTAATTATTAACCATAGTTAACATTTTTATTTGCCTCAAAAATCTGTCTAATTGTACATAAGATAGGCATCTCTCAGAGGAGATGAAAACAATGTAAAAGCAGCATCAATTTTTATTATATGTCCGATAACATTTATACCACTCAAAAATTCATAGAACATTTTTTATTGGCATGACAGCAATCAAACCCTTCTTATATATGCTAATTAGTTGTTTGCATATTAACACTAATACTGTCAGAATTTATCTGAATACCATCACCCTAATCATTCGCTCCCTCTACAGATTGTGTATCAGATTCAAGACAGCTCTCCAGCTTGGGCATTCGAAAACACAATTGCTTTCAAACAATAGAAGCTTGAGGGTAAAATTAAGTTAATTTAACTACTTGAATTTGTTTAAACCTAAATCCTTTCGAGATATGAATAATTTTAAACTTAACTAGTTTTTTTTTCTCATTGTTCATGAGAATGTTAAGATGCTTATTAATTCATTCTCATGTTTTTACTGTGAAACAAGTGTACATTATTACTCAGTGTTTACTGAGTTGAAGCTACAGGCTAGTCCTGCCACCAGTGCAGAGCTTACTCAACTTCTCATGTGAGCACATCGGCCTCCACTGACTGGCAGAAATGTGTTGGCAGCAAAAAATCACATTGTCCAAGAAAATCCTTAACAGACTAAAATTCTGCAGAAAGAACAAGGATTTGCAGCTGATGATTTGCTGGTATTTCCATAAATCCAGATGATCGCTTTTAGATGATCTGTCCTGATAAGGCATCCAGATTAGGGGTGGGTAGAATTTTATCACAATATTTTGTATTACTACTATGATAATAAACTACTTATTACTTCTTCTTTAGGTAACTACACGGCACAGCATTCATAGCAACAAAAACATAAACGCTGCTCTAGAAAAACATTTCTATTTGAAATAGGAATGTTACATCTGTAAAGAAGGTTGAGTTATTTCATTAAATTGCACATACAAACTTTACTGCTTTTTATTAACAGTTCAAAAAATAGAGGAGAAAATAATAAAATTTAAAATTCCTATCACGACAGAAATAAATTTTTGACAATAAATGATAACAAAATAAATGTCCACCCCTAGTCCAGATATAATCCACATGTAGGATTGGTTCTCATCCAAAGAAGTGGGCTTATAAGTATACTAAGTATACTTACAAATCTGCCCAAACATGCTTCAATGCATAAGAGCGACACCAGAATTTCCAAAACCAACTTCTTCCAGAAATGCAGTCATCATTTTGTGAAGATCTGTTTGTTTTCCAGTTAGATGATGATGAAGTAGCATTTTGGGATCTATGAGTAAAAAAGCTTCTTAAATCTTAGCTTCTCAGAGAAATGCAGTCAGTTCAAAAAGCATCTGGATAAGTAAAACCCAGCAAGCAATGATCAAGTCCAAGCTCAACTAGAAGACCTGGTCAGCGCCAATCAGGACTGTACTTACAGGCTGAAATCCAGCCTGTAAAGTAAAGAACAGCAAGTTAAAATGAGGACGTATCAACAATGTAAAAATGACTTTTTGCAATTCCAATATTTGCCAATAAAAGCGTCTAAAACAAATAGTGCCTCTCATAAATACAAAAAGCAGAAGCCACAAAACAAAACATCTGTGTTTCCAATTGGCCTTAAAAATATATGGAAATGGGGTATAAAACGGACGCAACACACTGAGATGAATAAACAGTTAATACAATCTCAGCAAAATCAATGTGAGCACAGAGATCCAACAAAGCTTTAAATAAACACCAAAAGAGTGAAATGAAACAACACAGAATGATAACTGATCATAAATAGACTGATGCTGGTGCTGACAGAGATGACTGCAGAATCAACCTAGAACTAGTGGTGAGAGCGCCACCTGGAGGGCAAGGAATGTAACTGAGAGTATCTAATAATAGTGATGAAAAAAGTTCATTCATTACATTACACATAGAGTGAAGCACTTTCATATTTTATTGCAATTTTTATGCTTATGGCTTGCACTTAATGAAAACCCAAAATTCAATGTCTCAGAAAATGTGAATATTATATGAGATCAATACAAAAGGATATTTGAAACAGGAATATCAGGGTTCTGAAGTGGAGGTTCTGTGCACTCAGTATTTGGTTTGGGCTCCTTTTGCATGACTTACTGCATTAATGCACCGCGGCATGGAGGAGATCAGCTTGTGGCTCTGTGTAGGTGTGACGAACTGCCTCGTTGGGTCGGCTGCCTTTCATCTTCCTCATGACAACAACCTAGAGATGTTCTAGAATCTACGGGGTTAAAGGTCAGAGGATTTTAATGGCCAGTCAAGAGCAGGAACTCCATGGTGACTGAATCAGCTCTTGGTGCCTTTGGCAGTATCTGCCAACACCAACTCCTGCAGGAATATGAAATCAGCATCTCCATACAGTCTGTCAGCAGACAGACTCTAGACTTATGCAAGCCTATTGGACCAGAACCAGCTGATGACATGGCGACCCAAACCATCACTGACTGTGGAAACTTCAGACTGGACTCTAAGCAACACAGATTCTGTGCTTCCCCACTCTTCCTCCAGATTCTGAGACCTTGATCTTCAAAGAAAATTCAAACTTTACTTCAGATTGAAAAAGGCTGAACCACTGAGGTCTCATCCAGTCCAGGGCTTTTCATCCTCAGTCCAGGTAAAACATGGTTTGTTTGCTACGAACCACTATCTAGCTCCTTCTGTATTTGATCATCAGCCACCAAGCACAAAATGTCTGAAACTCCATGCTGAACTACGGTTTTGATTTCAGTCTGGACATTTTCTTGAAACTTGAAATATGTTTGGTCATTGTTAGTATTTATAAAAATGTGGGGTTGATTCCTGTAACAAGAGTTGCTCTGGTGACTGAACCAGTAACATAACCCTATAGCCAGTGAGTGACCAGCAGTCTTTTAACATGGCATTTTCAGCTTAACTCTGCTGGCTGAGTGGATAATAAAAAATTGTTGATACCAATTATAAGTACCTTATGGAAAACATTAAAAATCGAGTCAAACTGAGTTGTCTATGTATTAGTGGAAAAGGAGTTTAAGGGGCCCTCCCAATTTAATAGTTAGAGGTAACAGCCTCTAACTATAATCTTCCCTCTAACAAACTAGACTTGACACAATGCAATCAGGAGACTGTATCTACCAAACCCAGACACGTCCAGAGAATGATTTGTCCTTATGGAGAACACAAAACTTTGCATTGCACTTGATCATTGAAGCTGTCAATTCACTATCCTTGCCTTAATCTGAAGAGCACATAAAGTTTGGAGCTCTGTAGCTGCTGACCTCTGGGCACTGGGTACCGCAGCATCTTCTGCTCCCACTCCCTGGTTTTCTTACTCTATCACTGAATGGTTCAGTTGCTCTTTTTCCCAAATAATTCCATTTTGTTATAATCCCACTAACTTCTGACAGAAAATGTCATTACTGGACAGGTGACATCCCATCATGGTATCCCTGATGGGATTCACTGACATCCTGAGTCCCATTTATTCACAAATGTTGGTTTCATTCAACCACCATGTAGACACACAGTCAGGGCTGAATTTTTCTATTATGTTCAATGTACTTTATGCTAGAAAAGGAGATTTAAAGGCAATTCAATTAGTGCTTAAATGCCTCACAGCTCAATGAAGCTTAGCAGTAGCAATTTTTGACAAGTCGTACCTAAACATTGTGATTGGAATGTAGCAGAAGACGTTTGTGTAACTGAAATTCTCATTTGCTGTGTATAGAGTGTAGAATTTTTGGAACATGAATTAAAGTGAATTTAACTAGATTAGAGTTGCTCTGTTTTATATGTCAGTTCTTATTTTTGGTTTCTGAGTGAAAACCAGAAAAGAAAAAATTATCAGAATAACTGGTTTGAGTTTCACAAATTTAGTTGAGTAGGTACAACTAAACTCTTTGAGATTTGATTTAGGCTCCTTTTAGTTGTTAAACTTAATTCATAAATTTGCCCAGATTTATGGATTAATATCCATCCAGATTAAATAAATTCTGGATGGATGAATGGTTTTATTCTGGCCACTAAAACAGTCAGAATGTTTAATTGGTTACATTCTGTCTGTTTTATCTGTCTCCAGTCATGGTGGACTGTAATACACTGTAGAGATTCCCAAACAAAGTGAAACTATAGTCAACAGGTCATTGTGAAACATTGTCTGAATCAAATTTCCCACCTTTGCACTTACTTCTGAAACACACCCCGCCATAATGACACATTTTAACCCATCACAGGGCCAGGTTACAGTTTACAAGGCAAATACGAGACTTCAGCTCTGCAAACATCAATGGTCATTGCTGTCAGTATCCTGTTCTTTAAGACACTGAATACATAAAAGTCACTCTAGATGACAGTCAGACAGGATCTTAAAAACATACCTTTAATCTTTAATTTTGTCTCTCCAAAAAATAAGAAAATGCTGGAAGTCATTTGGGTAAAAAATCTGATGTAGTGTAATAATAAAGATTATTAGTCACATTTTTATGAACTCATAAATTTGGTCATGATGGTGATTTCTTAGTGTAAAACCCACATATTTCTTGGTATGAACTGTAATTGCAGATGAGGCAAGCAGGCCCTTACATCCTTGCTGCCAAAATACTTTTCAGTTTAACAACAAATACTTTGACTCCTCATTGAACTTGGGCTGTGATGGTCAAAGCCTCCAAAGTCAATAAAAGTCAGGTTTTCCACCTGTTTGTACAGAGACCGGAGTGAGCTGTGTGAACTAAGTCAGAAAAGCAGACAGAAAGAATGTGGTCTTGCCAGTTCCCTTCTCTCTGTTTTCTGTCTCGGCCTGTCTCCATCTCCCTTTTTATGAGAAAACCTACAAGCTCAACTTTTAGACATTAGGACAGCAGTTGGAATGAATTTGGCTCTGTAAAGTTGATCAAGATGTATGTCAAACAGTAAGAATGGAAGGGAAATACCAGCCCAAACTTGCAGGCATTTTTCATGTAAAAAATGCAAAGTCTTCACTAAAGACTTCCAGATGTCGACTGAGTCATGTATTGACAGAGAGCTGTGGCTGGGATAATTCCTGAAACAGATTTTCTAAATTAACCTTTAGCACATTGATGCATGAGATTATGATTGATAGAATGGAAGGTGCATCATCTGGTTGCATTGTTGTTTCAGAGGTGTAACCTGGCGGCGTTGCGACAGCTCCCAGCTCCTCCTACCTGCAGAGGGAGGATCCAGGAGAGCTGCCAACTGGTGACAGACGCGGTGCTCCACTGACACAGCAGACTCTACAAGAAAGACACTCCGTACAGCCGACATGCCTGGGGTAAGAAAGTCAAACTATTCGACCATTGCCTGCAAGTTAGCGCTGCATCAAGCTGCTGCTGTTTGTGTTCTGTATCAGGGACTTCGGTAAAGGGGGACGGTGTCCGCCGCTGGGCTGGTTAACTTCCACACATCTCGGTTCTTTGTCGGATCAACCCGATGAAAACAGAAGTCGAGTAGCTTTTAAGCTCTCCGGTTTATTGAACTCTTTCAAAGTTTTAAGAGTCAGTCCAACTTGACTAAGTTTCTTTCCGAACTTTTGTTCCGAGTAAAAACTTTCCAGATGTGCGTGTGTGTGAGTGTACGCGCGCGCGCCTGGAGCCAGCGGCCCCTCCCTAGGAAGAGGCGAGCAGCGTCAGCCGCTCCTGTGAGGCCAGGAGAGCGTAACAACGCGATCCATGCAAATCTTCCTCTGTAATGTGGCTGCTGTGCTGTCCAGGCATTTTGGAAGCCTCAGGAATGTTCAATACTCGGTCGATTTTGAATCAGGATGTGAATGTAAGGGAGCTCTGTAGTAACCTGGCGGTGCGTAGTGCAGGCCCTGAGCGAACATGACGCACAACGCAGCGCAGCTCCTTCCATCGCAGGGCGTTATGCGAGCCGTTTGAAATCATTAACGACAATTTCAGAACCGATCAAGGAGAAAATCCGAAGGTTTTCGGTTTCGAACAGTTTCCTTCTCCCTGCTGGAGCATCTTTTTTTTTTTTTTTTTTTTTTTTAAACTTAAGAATCGCTGTTGAACGGGCGGTTACGCCCTGAATCTTAAAATAAATCACAGAAAGCAAACCATGTAAGATTACAAACTTTATTAAATAAACCTTAAAATAAACTTTCTCAAAACTCTTCTAATATCTGAATCTTTAAATCACAGAAGTACAGCGGAGCGTTGTTTCAGACAACAGAAACCTGGATTTGGGTGTGGTAGACATTAACTAAATCTGGTTGACCAAACTGATTCAGAAGCTGTGACATTATAAGGAACATTTTCACTAAAAGGGGATTGGGTTAAGGCAATGGGTGTTTGTGGAAAGGCAGATATGTGAACTTGAACAGAATTCACTATTCACTATCCTTGACTTAATGTATCCAACAGAAGAAATGTTTCAACAAAAAGCATTAAAAAAAGCCAGACGTTTTGCTGTTAGAATTTAATGTAACGAGTGACTGGAATGTTGTTATTCATCTGGTTTTTCTTACCTTGAGCAAGAAAATCAGTTATAGAAATGTTAAAAAATGTTTAATTTAGTAAGACAGCTCATTTAGTTGGTATCTAATTTTTATGTTAGTTTAATTTCAATGTAAAGAGACCAAACAGAAAAAATGCAGTGAGACAAACACATTTTCATGTCAGTAAGTAACAAAAAAAAGATTGTTAAGAAAACTGGATTTATCACTTATTTGGGAAAATTATCAATAGGGATGCATTATATTATAAAATCTTGCAATAGTGATTATTTTTGATAAATATTCCAACAACATCAGTTGCAATATGTGTGATTTCTTCTTTCCTCTCCTTCTTACTTGTCTTTCTATCACTCTGAGACTGTTTTCATTTTGGGTAATGGTATTTGTGTCAGGTGTGAGCAACTGCTGACATGAGGCAAATATTACATCAGTGTGAAAAATGCAAGTTCATAACACCAATAATACCCAATGATTCCTTCAGCCGAACAGAACCTGTGCTTTAGAGAAACTAATTCCATTTTCTCTGCAGAGTTCATGTAGGATTCACGAGTGCAGTTGCTCCTTTGTAGCCTGGGTGGATAGTTCTGGGTCACTGTGGATGACCAAGGTCAAGAGGAGTGTATGTAATAGCATACAGTATGGATCTTTCTGCCCTATGACTGTATACGCAGCTGTGGGTCAGAGTTCAGAAGGGGGTAAAACATCTATTTTACTCAATGACAAGCTGCACAGTTCTGATATTTCATGTAATGTGTTTTATTTCTAAATTTTTAGTTGATAACACAACTATTCAAAATAAAATGAAACAACTGCTACTAATTTTTTCTTATGTGAGCAAACATACAAAATCAGCAAGGAATCAAACAATTACTGGTCCGCTGTGTGCTCTTTGAAGCTCATTTTATAATTGTACCACAGATGACAGTGTAAACATTTGCTTTCTTCTTTACTTCAGTTGAGACATTTTTTTCTTCTGTGTAATTTAAGCATGTGATATGTCAGTCAGGGTAAAATCCTCATCTAATTTTGGTCACTATGTGACACCAGTGACCCATCAGAGCCTTTAGGTGTTAAAAAGGTCAAATAAGCTTAGCAGTGTTCATGTTATAATAAAAGCTGGTAGTTCTTTTGTGTTGGCCAAGAAATTTGAATTCTGTTAAAATTATGTCTACTCTGACTGTTCAATTTCTATTCACTTGATTAAGTTAAATAGTGGTGTGCGTTCAAATAGATAATCAGTCAGTTGTTTTAATTTGTATCCATTTGACTTGTTTCTTCCCTAATAACCTTGGTCAGCAACCAAATAGAATAATATTGGTGTAATTTTCGTAAATAGGCAACAGTTAATTAACTTTAAAGCTAATCAAATAAATGGAACTCCAGCAAAGTTGGATTGGTTAAGCCAGTGGTGCATGTTTTAGTTCTCTCCCTGGTGGGAGAGAAGTGACCAACAACCTTCTCAGCATGTCAATGTTCTTCTTAGGCCTTTTAATGAGCCTTCATTTGATTCAGGTGCGTTAAAACAGGGAGAAAACTAAAACATGCAGGATGCCGGCCCTCCAGGACCGACTTTGGACACCACTGAGTTAAGCAATAGATAAAGTCAAAAATTAGACACTGGTTCCTATGTCCCAGTTGCTCCATAGGATAGGAAAGAGTTTAAGACTCCAGAGGACTCTAAGTTCCTTTAGCAAGTGTTCTAGGCACATCACCAATGCAGGCGTCAAAACTCAAACAATAATTACAAACTGAGGAATCATTCTAGGACACTCGTTCATCTGTAGCTCTCTTAAAGGAAAAAAGACCTCTTTGTATGTACTCTTAATGTATCTGAAGGTTAAATGATTATGCTTCATGGTTCTATGCAGCCACACCATTGATTTGTTCAATATCAGGTGTGTATGATATTGTACATGCATTTAAATGCATGATTAATTATTTAAGATCAGATCAATGAGATTATCAAGCTCTTGAAATTAATCATAGGTAGCATTAAAACTTGGGTTTTGCATTGAAGATTAGATTCAGCCTTAGTGGTTATTACATAGTTAATGAAAACAGTGCAGCTAATGTCTAATTGACAATAATTAGACATTAGCTAACCAACATGATCATGAATGCTAGCTAACATCAGATTAGCTGACTGTCATTTAGCAGGAATGTTTCTGACATTCCAAACAACTCCTGTGGTATTGTTTGTCCCTGTGTCTGGTCTAGTGGTTTCTGCTCTTTTTTCATGTATCCAACAGAAGTTTTAAATAATGACAGCAGCTGGTAAAGATCACAGGCATTATGGTACTTATTACTTGTGTCCTTGGAGACAGTTGTCATGGAAAACAGCCTTTTTTTCCCCGTCTCAGCTTGGGTTGTGTAAATGTTTTATTGGAGCCTTGCAGTGGCCTGTTTTGTAAACGTGATTGACAACTGGTTTTAGTCTGATTATTCTAATAATGAAAGCCAGAGAATATGTTGATTACTTGCAAATACGGTGATGAATCTTTAAAGAAAGTAAAATCAATCTATTTCAAAAACATTTTAAGGGTTTTTGAAATAACCCTTTTGTAACAATAGTTACTATTCACTTATAAGTTGTTGTTAAAGCTAAACATAATTAATCTTTTCATTTTGTCTCTTTTCCTGTTTAGTATTCTGAGTTGGAGAAAGCCATTAACACTCTGGTCAGCCAGTTCCACTCGGCTTCAGCAGACAACAGTCCAACACTGAAAACAGAAGAGTTCAAAGGTCTTTTGTCCTCCAACATGCCAAACATGGTGAAGGTAAAACTGCCATCAGAGTGCATGTGCCTCTCCATGCGCCAGATCTGCTGTTGACTGTAACACCTGGGTGTGGCCACCCGCCTCACCTTACTTAGCTCATACAAAGGCTTAGCAGAGTTAGACAGGCACCAGCTAACAGAAACAATGACGACACAGACACACTCTTCAATCTTCAGTTTTCTTATACAAGTAGGAACTTGGTTCATTCTAAACATATTCTTTCTTTGATTTGACCATTCAATACAGATAAAAGAAAACTCCAGAAATTATTCTCTTAATGAGAGAGAATAAATTCTCTTTCATTAGACTTGCATTATTGTAAAGTATAATAACTAGGTTAGCACAATATTAGGAAAATGTGTCAAACATGTCACAGTCTCTATGAGCTTTAATATTCTCAGCCACTAAAAGTGTATGTTGTTGTGGCCATTAAGGCCGATTAGTGCCCATCAGGCAACATACTGATAGCTATATCAGTATGTTGCTATACATGTAGCTATATGTAGCTATATGTAGCTATATGTAGCGCAGGAATATATGACAGTTGGTAGTATAGCACACCACCAAATACTGAGCCCAGGCAGCCCTTTGCGATTGGCTACTGATTGATACTGTAACTATAATTCAATGCATCCCCACTAAACTCTAATTAGCAGGGATGCACAATGAAAAATTACATTGTGCATTAATCCATCAAAATTACACTGGATATTGTGTAATATTGCTATTGGATATTGCTGGTATTAATATCCAGTATCAATCTGCAAAGGCCTATAACCAATATTATATACATTTTTGCACTATATATAATATAGTGCAAGAAAAGACAGACACACTTCTGATGTTTATCTGCTTCAGCTAAACTTCCCACAATCCTTCGCTGCACCACCAGCAGAGGGAGTACTATCTTAAGCTACTGGAACATTGTTCTCTTTCAAATAAAAATAAAAAATACAACTCCCAGTAGTCATTCCACCATCTCCTTTTCCATGTGTTATTTACCAGAGACGTTTCCTGTGTTGAAATTAAAGCTGATGGTGGTGTTTAGATGAACACTGAAATGTTTTGTACCTTTTGTTAAATTGTTTTATGTCCAGTGGTTTTCAAATTAAACCTTTTAGTGACGAGTACCACTACATGAATGTCTAAATGAAACTGTATAGAAACAAAAGGGTTTTTTTATTAAACAATTTTAACGGCCAAATTTAAGAATAGACAGCTTTGCTAATGTTTGCATCCATTGAAACCTAATATTTGTAGGAACGGGAACACTATGGTTAACTTGATTTATTTAGTCAGGTTTTGCCATTTTAACAGTATATTGGGACCACAAACCTGACATTAAGCAGGCCCCTTTTTGGGTCTTAAACAACATTGACTTATTAAACCATACTGAACCTCTGACTGTGTTCTGTGGAATCTGGTTCCAAGCGGTCAGTAGCAGATTCTGGACTCATCCTAAATCCTGGAAGCTGCAGCAGGGCCCTCAGCAGTCAGGCTTAGTAAGACTTTTAAGACAGGACCAAGACGGCTGAAGTCTGGAGAATCTAGAAACATAATTTGGAACTTTATGTGTTCCTCTTGAATCATTTTAATAGTATGCATTCATTTTGATGATGATAATGACAGAGAACCATCTACATGAAGGCCAGGCCTTTAAAACGATACACAACATCCTTTCTGTTTCTCTTGGATTGTACTGTTATCCTGCTGTCAAAGACACACACAGCAAGGATAATAAAAACATTAGTGATGTTTCTCACTAGATTCCAGTAACAACCCCAGTCATCTAAACATACAAGAAATCCACACAAATTAGTCTAGAAATTAAGTGATATGTAAGAAGGTGTAATGACAGAAGTTATAATTATTGGACACAGAAAGCTTGTGAAATAGGTGTAGAGAGCCGATACGCCGGCTATCCTGCTTAATATGGTTGATTTTGTCCTAATTAATGATCTGTAAAAATGTTTGTCACTACTAATGTAATGAGGAAGAAGAATGATGGAAAACCAAAGTGCTTTAAATTGAAAGAATATGCAGAAAATGTACCCAAAAGTCAAGGATCTCCTCTGAAGAGCTTTTGAAAGGCCCAGTATTAGCAGCTTCATTAGTGTGATTGAAAAAACAGCAAACTCAGCTGCCTGCTCTTCACACTCACTCCATAAGACTCCACTGCTGAAGAAAAAGCATACTGGAGTTTGCTTTTATGCTGCAAATCTGATTGATGGCTTAATAATGAAATCTTCAATTTGTTCTGTTCATACAGGGGGTCAACACAGAACAGGGACTGGGAGAGATTCTGCGGAAGATGGGTGTAGGAGATGGCGAGGGCATCTCTTTCAAACACTTCTGGAGCTTAATCGAGTCAGTCGCCTCCAGCCAGCATAATGTCCTCAGCCAGGCGGGTTCATCTTGCAACTGCATCCTCCTGTGAAGGGCAGGCTTTCAGCTCGTCAGCAAGCTTTCAGTCTGAAGTTCAAAAATGGATTTATCTCTCATACTTACATTTTAAGCAATATAACAAATGTCCAATATTATTTCCACCACAACAAATGGTTTCCAGCCCTGATCAAGGAAGGGGTTAGTTATAAAATCATGTAATCATGTTGTAATTATCATTCCCTGTCACTGTCATGAAATCACATTGTTTTAGATAAAATACAACTGGAAAGTATACTTAATTAAACAATATTTTATTAATCCCAGATTTTTATGCTGTTCATCTGCTGGAGGTGAACAATCTGAAGAAAAAACATGTGCATCTCCCAGCTGGCCCATCATGATCAAGATTAACATTGACAGATGACACAACGATGTCATTTTTTTAAGTTAACATAGCATAACAATAAAAAATCTGAAAATTATGTGTATTGTTACATTGTTTTATCATAAATGTTAACATATCTAACCACACAAATTGAAACCCTTCTTTGTTTAAAAATAAAAACATTTTAGTTCGACTTCTTATGAATTGACTTTTCATTCACCTGTATAAAATCTATTTTTTGGGAATTCTCTGCTGCCCGACCAGTAAATTCACACTCTATACTTCATTAGATTTAGAATGAACAGGCATTTCTAATAGTTATAAAACTTTTTGTACAAATACCAGGGTTCTGCAATCAATATATATGACATATGTTCAGTAAGTTGCAGAGTGAGTTAACCAGACTGATGTTAGAGTCTGAAATCTGGGTTTTGAAAAAACCAAGGTGGGGTTAAAATTCTTGTGGTAGAACAATGAAACTAGCAAATGCCCTCTCTGTGGCCACACCCCATCCTGCTGAATGGGTGCCAGGGGCATTCCACCATAGCAGTTTCAATTCCATATCATGAGCAATGTGTTACAAAATAAGAGCAAAAATTGTACCAGATATTTTTAATATTACTACTTCAATGTTTTCGTTTGCCTGTTACCAGCTGAAATTTTCTTCATGTGCTAGAATTTCACCAAATTTTAATAGAGAAACTTATCTGACAAGCAATGTGAACAAGCAGAATAATGTATCTAATACGTTAGTCAGAGGTTCCTCTTCGCATTCTGTACCTCACCAGTAGAGTTAGTTTCTCCTGCCTTCAGTCGGCTTTCTTCAGCCTCTGCTTGCTGTTCCACCCTGGACACTTTACTGGGCCACAGGGCTGACCTTAGACCCTGCACTACCATTCCCCACCAGAGTTTCTCTGTCTCATGAATATGTGACTTCAGTTCTGCTTCCTCCAGCAGAGTAGCTGGTAGTGGGCCCAGCTATCAAATTTCCATATTTGTGGTTCCTGAGAAATCAGCTCCTCATTCCACAGTCTCAAGAAATTTAAAGACAGCTGCAAGACAAAAAAACAAAGTAATTTCTATGTATCAATCTATAAGTCATTATGAAGCTATTTCTAAAGCTTTCTACTGAACTACAACGAGGAGTTTTATCCCCAGCAGAGAAAGTGAGTGTCTGGCCTACTACAGTTACTGGGTGCAACCAAAGTGCACCGAGTGTCAGGATCCTGGCTTGTTTTGGGTTTTCTGGGTTTTTAGTTCTGATTTTTTTTTTAGATCCGTTCTTATTGTGATTAGTAGTGATGGGTCCGGCAACGCCGATGTGTCGGCGCATGCGTCAAGCCCAGAGACAAACCCCGTGTCGGTGCTCGTATTGCTTTCAGCAAGTCACGTGACCGATACAGGAACTGTTTTGAAATGACACTGATGCGCCAAACTGTCTTTATAAGAAAGCGAATCTGTCAACGGGATGCATTTCCCAAAAGAATTCTTGATCTTGATCTGTCTTATTTAAATAAATCCGCATCCTCAAAGCTGAGGCATTATAGGGCCAGGCATCAGAATGACGTCCCAGATACACCTAGCATAAACTCAGGTATACAGCCATTCTACAAATTACTCAGTTGCTTTTTATAAATTATTTCATATAAATGTATTGTTTACTTAATTTTTTCTACAGCAGGAGAAGTTGTGTCAAAAAAGCGTAACAGACTAAATTTCAAAATGTTGGAAAACTTATTTTTTTAAATGAAAATTTGTGAGAAAAAAAACCCCAGTCCACAAGCATCCTCATTCCAAACATGTTCACTTAAATTTTCACTTTATGGTACATGTTCACATTATTTATTGACTGTATCTAAGAATGTCAAGTATATTTTGAGTTTAACTGAAGATATAACATAATACAATACATAACGTACAATAAAATAAAATACAATGACTTAAATACTATTGTGTAGACTAGGTCATCAAATTAGTCTCTCAACTATGTTGCCTGTAGGGATTTTTAATGTCCAGCAGGTGTCAGTATTCAGTGACACAGTATCTACACAGTATCAATACAGTTTTGCTATGGGTGGAAACACTTCATGACGCCTCATTTACCCATCACTAATGATTAGATCAGACTTTCTGTTTTACTTCTGTCCTTTTCTAGTTTATGTTATTCCTTCTGCTTAGTTGCTCATTATTACAGTTAGATTCATTTTTTAGTTCCCATTTGTGTGCTGTCCCTCACTCCTTTCTTTCTCTCTCTCTCTCTCCTCAGTTTGCCTTCTGCTCTCTCTCATCACACCTGCGACCAGTTAGGTAATCATCTCAGGTCTATTGTTCCATCTAGTATTTACACACCTCTCCTACTTTCACTCCTTGCTGGTTCCTCGTGAACATCCCGTCATGCTTTTCCTTTTATGTGGTTCCTGTTGGTTTTTATGTTTTTAATGCACTCATGTCTTTATGAAACCAGGAGAATTCATTTTAATAATACAAAAGTACCTACACCCAATAAATGATCAAAACAAAACTTAATTCCCAGTGTTTATTCTTTAAAGACCGCAGTAAAAGAATTCCAAAGCCTGTGACAAACATGTCATATTTATGCTAACAACTAATCACCTACAAATTAGGAAGATATAACAGAAGTTTAATGACAAAAGTGTTTGTTTAATGCAGAGCGTGGGAGACATCTTAGCACTAGGTGGGTTATCATTCACATTGAATCTAACATAATAAAACTGTGTATTTTAATTCTCATAGAACGAGGGAGTGCATCCTCTCTTGAGTTTCTTGCCTTCAGGTGTACCACGAAAGTATTCCAGATAAGATGAAAACACATACTTGTTCATGACTTTAATCTTGCCAAAGATCTCCAACTCAGTATGGTCATTGTGATTCATAGCATCCATCATTTGCTTTGATTTAATGTACAGTGAATTTTCCTTTGCAACAACTTGATCCAGCCAGATCCGTCTGTTCTGTGGTGCCATTTCATAGTTGTCAATAGTGCAACCGTAGAATCCTCGCTTCAGATGGTCAGGCCAGGGCTGATCAGTAATCATGGGGTGGTCATTGCCGACAAACGCTGTGCACAGGGCACTGTCAGTCCCTCGAGTGTGACCCACTTCACAGCCGATAACACTCATCAGAAAAAGTGAGAAGGTTCGGAAATTGCGTACTGATGCTGAGAAAACTGCTGCCATGAAGTAACGTCCCCACCTTTCACAGTTGTAGGTACACTGCTGGAACTGAAAAGTCTGGCGGCAGAAGTCAGTAAATTTGGATGCTTTAAGGCCTTGCTGCAGCTCCAGCAGGGAAGATTCCCCCTGCTGGTCACCAAAAGTCTGACGAAATAGTTCAATTTCAGCTTCATTGTCAGTCCTCATGAACTTTCCTACCAGACTTGAGCTCAAGTTTTTCCCATGTATTTTATAAATGCAGTCATTTAGAACATAATACTGTTCTGAAGCCATTTCCTCTCTAGCACTGTAGCGGATCTCCACAAGAAGGTCCTGTATGTTGGAGATATGTTTAAGGACAATGCTGTTCTCTTCTGTCACTTCAAGCCAAACAGCTTTCAGGTGGTCGTTGGGGATATAATCTGGAGCGCGTCTTTTTTCATTTTCCTCAAAGAACAAACTCCAAGTGAGCCCTTCCAAGCAGTTAATAAAAGGGTACTTTTTGCGCAGCTCCATTGGGACGAACATTTGAGGATATCTTGGCCACTCTAGACTTTTAAAATAGAACAGAATATTTCCTTTATAATTTGGAAATACTGAACCTGCACAGCCAAATGTTTGCCTTGTCAACAGGTCTCTTGTTGGGCTGAGTTCAGCAATGACTCTACTGCTGTAGTCATGGGACCTCCAGACACCCCCTCGTCCGCTCATTATCCTCCCATCAGAGGAGACTGATATGAGTGTCTTGTGTAGGTGTAGCTTTGCTGTCACATTCAGAGATCGGAGACCTTGGAGCAGCTTCAGGGTAAAGTTATGGTTATTTCCAAGGTTACAGCTGATTAGGCTGATGGTGTCAATGGGATCAATGAGGGTGTTTGTCTTCAGGCTGGATACCAATCTGGCAACTTCCTCTGCACCATAACCAGATAAGTAGAGTTCTCCTGTGGAAGCCTCTCTACCATGGCCAACAAGTACGATATCATAACTTCTGATTTTAATCAAATGACCACCTCTTAGCATATGCAGTGCCCCCTTGTGGTACTTCATCAAAGTGGAGGAATATGGATTCCTCTCAAACAGATAAGTAGCTGATTCAATCACAGCAGGGTCTTCCTCCATTATAATGATAGTCTGGTGGCTGGAAATATGGCCATCTTCCCTAAAGGTCACATGAGATTTGTTAGACAGCTACTGTGTGTCCATTCATAAAATCTGTAGTTATGTGTTGACTGGACTTTGATGCAAACATTTTAGTTCATAAAATCCATATATTCTGCAAAATGTTTTATATTTGAAATATATTCTTCTTTATTCTCATTTACATAGCAATTTGCTGTTACATTTTTAAACAGTGCCATTGTTTTACCAGATATTGCCAGATTTAAATTAAAAAAGACCAGCGCTGTATCATAGCTTACCTGTCTCGGGGGATGAAGCTTGGGTGTGTTCTCTCAGGTTTCCAATCTGAAATTATACATTTAGATGTGTAGTAGAGTATCTTATTTTTCAGTTCATGGTAAAAAGATGTCAGAAAAGGAAAATGAAACAAAACCCAGCTGAAGTTAAATGTGAAAGAACATGGTGATCACATCAAGGGTATTTGTAGGGAAGAAAAACCTTTATTTCTGCTCAAAATGATCTGTTACATCAAGTTAAAGAAAACCATAATCACATCTTCTGTTTTACTTTCAGATATTTAATATTTGCATATCAATCATGGTTAGAGCTAAAACACTTAATCACTCCACATTTTCAGACACCATTTTGAATGTGCAGTTCTGCTCAGGAGCTCCAGAGGTCCTCATTTTTTCAAACTTAAATAGCAGTTGCTGGTCACCCTAGATTGTTTGGACTATCCAAAGAGGAGACTGCTTAATCATCTGTGAGTGGAAATCATTTGGCTGTTTCCATGTTTGGGTAATTGGTGTAATGTTAAGTCAAAGAGATTTTTTTTATAGTCAACTTGTTTAAATTCCTTATAGTAGAAATTGTTTGTTAGGTAACATAAAGCTTCAGTGAAAGCACTTCAGACTGCTGTTCTGTTTTTTTATATTTTTAAAAGAGAATTAAAGCTGTTTTGAATCAGTTTGTGATAGATTCGGACCAACTTCTGCTGTGAGTCTGTGAGGCTTTTTAGAATATCATTTAAGGACTGAGATCATCTATTTCTTTTGTGAAGGACAAACTCTACAATGGAAATCTCATAGAGTGCAATGAGTAGCTGACCTCTTATTTAACTTTAACACACTGTTGTGGTTATAGTGCATGGAAAAAACATGCTTGTAATTCTGCCCAGAGGTTTTAGAACTTCCTGCATTGAAGAATAAGCTGTTCATATGCCTTCATAAATCATTCTTTTGAGCACATGTGTGTGATATGCGTTGGTGTGGCCTTGTATTTGATACACTGAAAGCCCCATTTTTCCAACAAATACTATTTTGGGAAGATGCAGCGTAGTATTTCAAGACCCAATGACTGGGCCCTGAAAGAAGAAGCACTGTTTCTGGATCAGGCGTTGGTTATGGTTTCAATCGAGTTCAGGGTCAGGGTTAAGCATGTACTGCTAACATAATAGAGCAAGTGTCTGGGTTAGACTGTAGAAATTAAGAAAAAATTAATTGAGTTCAGTGCTAAGTATACTATTTTCAGCATTCTTCTTAGTACATGTCCAGAGAGTTTGAACTAATCAACTAACACTGAAAGGTTAAAGTATGGCATGGTTCCAAAAATGACATCCATTTATATTTAAATGTGAATGGATCTAAAGTTTCCTCATGAAGTCATTTTGTTATTGATTACTCTTATGTTTGTAAAGTCTACATTTTCTAAAAGATTTTATCAAATGATCCAAACAAAAGCAGATATGAAAAGTCAAAACAAATCCACACTTTGTTTATTCAGAAAGTAAAAAAGAATCCTACCAGCACTCCACCCCTTAGCCAAAGACAGCAGAACAATAACAGCACAAAATCCATAGAGTTTCATCATGGTGCTAGCAAAATGTGCAGCAAAGCCGGTCAAACAGTCAAAATGAATTCATAAGACAGAGAAGCTACTGGTCACATCTCAGTGCAAATTTGGCTAGATAGGAATGTAAATGACCAGGTGGCTGTTCATCAGTTAATGTAAAAAAGCTGCCTATTTTGCTTCAGTATTACACCATGGCTCTATTTCACAGTTAATTTGCTACTTACTATTTGCTTTTGATCTTGCAATTATGAATATGAGGTTTGAGAACATTTGTAATCTACAATGATGAAATATAACTGGCTGATTGTCTGTTACTATGTCATTAAACTCTATCTGATGGTTTTAAGAAGTTATGAGTATAATAATTTATGTGCAGAGAAAGTGATGCATTGGATTCCACCATTTCATTAAATTATTTTTTTGTTGGACAATCTATGTGCTTAACAATTTATGAACACAGTTAGCTCAAAGAAATCTTCTCCACACATACTTTATGTCTCACTATCAACAACTGGACCCTCAAAGATCGAGCACTGTTTCCCTGACCTTGGGTCAGGGAAAGAAATGTCTAGTGACCCATGTTTTTAGTGAACATGGGTCACTAGAAATTTGCACATACAGAGCAGTATGTTGCACCAAAGATTTAAAAATAAATTTGGAATATTTAGGTGAATTGTTTGGTTCCACAGTGACTGATGCTACTGGTGTCTTACTGGCTTCAAATGCCAGCCTGAAGTCATTGTGCATGGACACATGCACAGGGGTGTTGTTATTGTCCTTTCACCCTGATGCAACCTATGGTTGTTGTTGGTGACTTTGAATTGCCCTAGGTTTGAATAGGGCTACAAACTGTCACAAACTGGCAACCTGTCCAGTGACTGATAGAGACATTGAGCCTCCCAGTTCCAGTCCAGTGTTCCCAGTACCAGCACCCTGCCATCTTGCAAGAATAAGCACATAAATGCCAAAGATGGATGAATTTTTAGTTATTATGACCCTTGATTCTTTGAACAATTTTTATGACACGGATTTGTTTTTCTAGTCAGTGGTCTTTCACGGACACCATGGAGGGACTCATATTTTTGCTCAATGTCAACCATGTGTCAGCATTTTCATGTTTGACACTAGAAGGGACACAGCCTGTAACCACAAGGCTGTTTCCAGGTCACTGCTAATCCTCTCCAAGCTTCTTTTCTCCTTATTAGCCATCTTACACACTCCATTCCTCACCGCACTCACTGTAAAACCCCTCAAAGCTTTATTCCCTGCAGCTGTTCTTTCCTCATACTGCTGTGTGAACCTACATTTGGACCCTATTCTGGAATTCCATGGTGTAACATGGCAGGTGAAAGTGATACCTTGACATTGGGATGAAGTTGAATGGAGAAGTGGAGTTACCTTTGAAAAGAACCAAGAAGGTACTGTCTTCCAACAAAGACCTTTTGTAAGTAGAACACCAACAGAGCTGTGCAGAATGGTTTCACCAGCTTCATTAGAACAGCTCATTTGTGTGTGGAGAAAATGGAAGAGGTGAAAATTTAAAGAAACTGCAGAGAGATTGTGTGGAGGAAGTCAGATTAATAATTTTTCAGACAACTGCATGAAACAAGCTACTCAACACAAGGTACACACACTTTCAGTTTGGGACCAATTTAAAAACATCGTAACATGTAATGGAACTAACAGTACCTAGTATTAGGTGCTCATTCTAGGTCTCTGGTTTGTTGTTGGGGTTTTTTTCAGTTTGTGATCTTCAGTTGTATGCCAGCATAAATTAGATGTTTATTGACATGCTGGTCTCAAAGACATACAGAAAAGAAAACTTTAGATTTTCTTAATAAAATGATCCTTATTTTCATTACAATACTTTTGCCAAGGTTTCTATTTCTAAGTAAAGCCCTCCTAACCCTCCTCGTGATAGGCTACTTTTGATGGAACTTTAACAAAAATGTAAATATTTAAATTAAAACAGAGTTAACTGGGTTTCCTCAGTGTCTTTCTTTTAGATGAGAATAAGATACTTACAGAGACTTACAATTCATGCAAACCACTGTCATTAGACATGACTTGATTTGCACTGGTGGTAAAGGGTTCCGACACATTGCTATCCTGGCAGGTAAAAGGTGAGAACATTCTTTGACTAGATGTGCTTCCTCAAATAACAAAAGAGCCTTATAGGAAGAGAAAGTGGCAGCTGTAGTCAAGAGCCATAAACAGTTGACTGAGTCATCTGTTGGACTGTAATTATTTTAAGAGTTTCTCACACTTTAATTTCATCCAAGTTCAACCACTTAATCCTGCCAGGGTTTTCAGTATGTTGGGGATTGGTTAGTACACACTTACACTTAGGGAGATTTAGAGTGCTAATTAACATGCACAGTTTTAGGCTATGGAAGGTTTCCAAATCAAACATGCACAGAGAGAACATGGAAGCAGAGAAAGGTCCTGAGCAGGTTTGAGACCCAGCAGCTTCTCACTCTGAGGTATCACTGCAAAAATCTGTCATGTCGAGTCCTGCTTTACTTTGTTCCTTCTCCATGTTGTCACCCCACAGCATTCTCCCACATTATTTTAATATCAACCTTACATTACTTAAATTAATATTAATAGTAAAAACAATATCTGTTGCTAACAATGGAAATGGGTCTCATAGAAATTTTATGTTTTTGTTTTTTGGGACTTTGTTTTCACTCCTTGGTTGATTCACACCGAGACATTCATTATCACCCATCACCATCTGTAACTAACTTCTATTTAGTAGCTGTGAAGAAACCGTCTCATATCCACACACCTACTGATTGATGCCAGTTTCCTCCTCTCACATGTTGATGTGCCCCTAGGGGCCCCAGGGATGGAAATAACCACTTACTTTCATCACTGTAATCAAGTACAATTTGCATGTACTTTTTATCTGATTACATGTGATTATAATTTGTATTGGCTGATGCTGAAAACAGAGGATCAGGTTCTTAGTTTAGAGTCAGTTATTTAAAACTGTTAGGTGGGATTTTAAAAGTCAGTTTTAATTAGGTACTTTTTACTGTTATTTGAGTGTCAATCTACACTGGTAATTTTACTTGTATTTAAGTAAAATCTTATCAATTTAACTGTACTTTAACTTGAGTGCATTATTTTTGTACTCTTTCCACCTCTGAGCATACCAAAAGTTGCCTACCAATATTGTGTCAGTTAATGAATGTGTGAGTGTGACGGGGTGAAAGTGACTCTACTGTAAAGTGCTTTCACTGCTTTCTATAACTATAAAAGTGATATATATGTAATCAGAGTATTTACCTTATAAATGCTTAAATCCCATATATAATTGGATAACTGCACAAAATACGAGATTGCAATCAGGGATTGCAATCTCGTAACAATGTCATGCCTCTAGATGTTACTTATGAGAGTCAGACAACCATTGAAGGTATTTATTTTAAAGTTCGTCAGATTGGCCTGCATGGTGACCCATGATGCCTTGCAGCAGGAAGGCCCTGGGTTTGTCACCTTAGCCTGGTTTGGTAAGAAAGGAAATGAACATCTTTCCAACTGAAATTATGTTAGTTTAGCAATTAGACTTTGACAGGTTGCTAAATCTTCAGTTTACATTAATTTGTGAACGTGTCACAGAAGTCCCTCACCATGGTCTTCATCTTCAGGGCCCACTGTCCCAAAGGTTTAAGGTGTTTTCCTGCTGCTGTACACCTGGTTTAAATGAATAGAGAATTAACAGCATACTGAGGAGGTGATACAACCATTTAAATCAGTCATGCTGAACGGGAAACATATGTAAAACGTGTCAAACAGTGTACCCTACGGACCAGGACTGGGTACCACTGTGGTAATGGATAACAAGATCTCAACTCTTTCCTCATCCTTCCTTAGAGAGTCCAAACAATGAGGTTCCCACCTGGAACTTTTGTGATTTTAAGGAACTGTGTAGAACCATCCTTCCAAATATGATGTGTTTAATGAGTCATCTGACCAGAACAAATTCTCCCATTATTTCACAGGCTTATCCAAATCTTACACAGAAAACTTGAAATAAGTTTGAACATTCTTTTTCATTCAGCAGTGGAGTTATGTGCACTAAGAGTGCATAGAAAAGTGTACAAAAATATACTTCTTGATTTCCATGTCTTTCTGAAGAGCTCTAACTCAGAATTTGTGGAATATTTTGATTGGTCTTTGATTACTGCTGATTTTTATTCTTCTAGATTGTGGCTGCAATGGAGTTCACTGAGTTCAGAGGTTAGAAATCAGTTGTAGCCATAGCCATTAGTGTGGTATTCGGCCCTGTGGTGATTAGGTAAAAGTAAAGGTAATTTTATTTGTAAAGAACATTTTCAGCAACAAGGCAGTACAAAGTGCTTTACATGAATTAAACGGAAATACAAACAAAATAACAAACCAAAAGAAAGAGCAAAAGAAGAAAAAGCTAATAATGTTGATCCAAAGTAAATAAACTAAATACTCCGATTCAGGGTTGCTAGATAAATATAAGTAAGTATTCTTTTCTGGTCCTTTTCTAAGTCTTTTTCTGGTTTGGAAGAATAGGAGTATAAAAAGTAGTTGCTAAGCTAGTTTTTCTGGGTTCCAAGTTCTAATCCCTGTTCTGGGTTGCTAAATCAATGTAAGTAAGTAAGTATCTTCTGCACTTCTGGGATGCTAGATAAGTATAAGTAATCTCTGGACTTTCTAAGTGTGCTCTAAATTTGTAAAAGTAACGAGTACTCCACAGTTTCTAAGAAATAACAAAAACTAAATGTTCCTGTTCTGGAAGAATTTTTTCTGGATTCTAAGTTTGTTCTAGAGTTTAATAATAAACAACAGAAGACTTACAGAACTCGCAAAAAGATAAGATAAAAATTGGGAAAAGCACATTAGGAAAAACCAGCAGTGAGCCAAAAACATCAGCTCTTTTTTCCAGTTTTTACTTGATTTGACCACTGTTGTGTATTTCATTTATCCTTGGTTGCATTTACTTTGTGAAGCCTTTGTGCAGTTCAAGCTGTTGGAAATGTGCATTATACATAAATAAATTTGATATTAAGTCTAAACCAAAATATTCAACAAACAGAACACAAGACGTTCAACACTAAGTCTATAATCAAGGACCATAAATAATTAATATTCAAACAATGAAAACCAAACACCACAAACATTTAGAGCTCATGACAATTTTTCCATCAGTAATAATTTTTTTATGAAGGTGTCTTTTCTTTTACCTCTGTGCAATGCTTTGGTAATGAAAAATCTCAGCTTACTGCACATAGTGGCAGAAATAAGTACTTCCTGGTTACCAACAGGTTTCAGCTGGTTTCTTTGCTTTCTCTTCCTTTTGGTACATGCCTTTAAGAAAAAAATGAATGTGATTTATATCATTCTTCAACACTAAACTCTCTCTGAAGAACCCCAGGAAGGCTCGTTTTGTACCTTACATGAAGAGAAATAGATAATAGCCAGCAAAATAACAAGCAAAAAACTGTCTATTATAAGTCTATAGCTATTTGTTACTGTTTGTGAGACAATAATTTATTACCTTGCTCAACCTCTTGGTTTAGTGGCCCATTCCGCACACAGCTGTGACTCTGGACTGCAGTGAGAATAGCATGATGTCAGACATCACACCGAGATGAAGGAGGAGACAGAGGTCTAGGGCAAGAGAAAAAAAAGTCTGTTTTGTGTCTGCAACAGTTTTTTCTAGTATTACTGCAGAGGTTTCTTAGAATGTCCCACCAAAGGGCAAAATATAAAGTTTTGCTTTAAATCAAACTGTACAAAATCAATAATAACTTTTTGAAGCATTAATTTTATCCGTGAAATTTTCTTGAAAGTAATTCCGTCCTGTCTGTCTCGTCTTTCAGGTATCGCCTGAGATAGATAGATAGATAGATAGATAGATAGATAGATAGATAGATAGATAGATAGATAGATAGATAGATAGATAGATAGATAGATAGATAGATAGATAGATAGATAGATAGATAGATAGATAGATAGATAGATAGATAGATAGATAGATAGATAGATAGATAGATAGATAGATAGATAGATAGATAGATATAGATAGATAGATAGATAGATAAACTCGATGTAGTATGACACTTAATCAACTTTTAATAATTTATTGTGCACACTGTACTGATTGATAAGTAGAATCAATTGGAATGAATTGAAATTATTTTTATGAAGTGCATTGAAATGACATTTGTTGTAAATTGGCGCTGTGTAAGTAAACTGAACTGAATTGAATAATTCGTTCTGTATCACAAATGAAATGTTTGGATTTGTAGAAAAAACGCAGCTGAACATCCAGCGGTCTTGATTCCGTCCTCCTTCTGCTGCACGTTCTCAACAACTTCCGGTTTCCTTGCTGCTGTCGTAGCTATCAGCAACTGCAGACGCTTTGTGCTCACCGTCGGCAGTTTCGGGCAGATTGATCAGTAGAACCGCTCTGCGGTTTGCTTATGGCTGCAGGTCTACCGCGGAGGATCAGCCAGACAACAGCGGTCACATGAGAAGGAAAGGAAGGCTGCGATGGAGAAGAGCCACAGTAAGACCAGGCTGAACTAACTGTGTCTGTGCGTCGGCTACTGAAATATACAGAATGTGAGAGCGTTGTTTTGCAATAATAATAATAATAATAATAAAGTTACAAAAACCACACGGAATAATATGAGCAGATAAGTGACTGTTGTTGGTGTGAAGTTTAAAGTCAGCACTTTGCGCTTTAGGCCTTCAGACTGTGAATCAACAGAGTGATCATCTGAACTCAGGTGTTTTAGCTTAACACACTTTATAGAAACACAACTATAGATCTCTGTGCTCACTGCTTCTAACGCTGGACAAGTTTACTGAAAACAGTTTGTGCCACACAAGTGTTATCTAAAACATCCGCTAGGGGGCACTCCGGCCAGCTCTGACCAGACACCCTAACCTGTATTCAAAATAGAATAGAAACATCCTTTATTGAAACTTGGGGAAATTTCTGTGCAACAGCAGCGTAGTGAGCCAGGCGATCAAAGTAAAGTCGTCACACGAAAAGAAAACAAGGGCAAAATTTTAACATAAATACTGTGTAGATTGTGAGAAACCTTCATTTTTATTATCACACAAGAAACAAAGAAAGAGTCATGTTGCACCACAGTTGCCCAGACGTTGCAAAGCAAGCTGGTGCTGCTGTTTGTTTTCCAACTACACGCATATTTATTCAGTTAGATTAACATGGCATTTCAGATGTTACCCTGGACTCTGTTTTAGGAGGAATCATCTTGAATGATCATGAAAACCGAGTTGGAATCATAATTTGTTAAAGCCAAATAAGTGATAACATGGTTTTGGAAAGACAGAGAAACAGCTTACCATTTCAGTGTTGGTTCATCATTATGCTTCCTTATGGGAAACACAGAAAATGACCCAGGACAGCAGCTTCTGGTTCCTTTTCTAGGCCTCTATCTATCCACCCTCCTCATTTACAAAATGAGGCAGAAATGCATAAGAAAAAGTAAAAGAAAAGGAGTCATGTTAAGAAGAAGAAATGATTGTATAAGGAAAAGGAAAAACAAAAAATATACATAATTTCTGTTCTTGATAAGAAAATTTTGAACATCACTTTAAACACTATAATAAACAGTGACTATTTAGTGAACATGGCAGCAAATTATGTGATGTGTCTCTGATTCTGTTCCAGATCTGAAGATGGTTTGAAATTCCAGTATAGCTTCGATTCCTCCCTGCTGAGACTCTGAGGGTGTGATGGTCATCTAACCCAGTGCTCGCCTTCTGACTGTCCATGTCATCAGAGCCAATGGACAGTCACCGCCTACTGCGTCTCACTGTAACCCTGCTGGCTTTGCTGAACCCATGCCTGACCAGGCTGTCTCCCAGAGTCTCCTTTCCAGTGGGTGAGTGAAGCCTCGTCTTTGTCTTCCACATGATTGATGGTCTGATACTGGAAGATAGTGAACGCTTTACCCTTCACCATCAGGAATGAAGCACTGTGCCTCTAAGTGAAGTGAAGTACCTAACAGAGGCTCTGAGATGAAGAGAAGCAATGTTAGCCACTAACAAGTTAGAGGGGCAGTATTATGTTAAAATGACTTTTTTAAGCTTTGCGTCATGTTATAAAGTTATTCCCTCTACAAAATGAAGTCTTGCCTTGATTCTTTCATGCATGTTTGAGAAATTGTTGAATCTCCCATGGCAACCAATCAGCTGTGCAAATGCCTGGGGCGACCAATTAGCAAAAACCTGGTTGAACTGCTCAGTATACAAGCTACTTCTCTGTGCAGTGCTGGTAAACATATTAAGGTGTTAATAGAGGAACAATGCTGTGACGACTTCCTGATGGCAGAGTTTCAGAAACAGTCTGCATTTTTAAAGAGACAAGAGCCCAATTTTAAGGTGTTAAATTACAAAGTCAATTTTATTTTAATTGATATTTTATATATACAGCATATGTATAACAATTGAAGTTAATATAATTACTTGATTGGACTATAAAATGCCACTATATGTCTGGAAAATACATAACACTGCCCCTTTTAAAAGATCATTTTAGTTATAAAATCTATTTGAGAAGAAGTATATAACTGAAGCCTATCAACGCTTTCAGAAAATGGAGATCATTGGAATTATGATAGAATGCAGTAAACTAGTTACAGTATTAGGGTTGAAATAATGTGACAGAATACAGAACTCAAAATGTGTGCAAAATATAAAAACATGTAGTTTTTTTCTGGAGGCGAGTCTGTATAACATCAGGAAGATATGTATTTCTGTTATTCTTCTGGAAACTATGGTGATGATGATTACAATATTCCTTTTTTTTCTTTCTTTCTTTATAATCACACATTGTATACCACTCTGAGCTTTTGTGTCACTGCCACCAGCAATGTCCATCAGGTCTGGACATTGAAGGCAGTTTGTCCATCTAACTGGCCAAGTATATCACTGAGATGCAGAGCATAAATGCATGAACATAAAATGTAGCAGTCTACCAAATATTCCAAAACAGTGCTTAGTGACACTTACATTGCGATGAGGATTCATTCAGTATACTGTGCAGAAAACCAGCTAAGGTTCCATTGTAAAAAGTTTCCCTGCATACCAAGCTGGTGATTTATTGCTCAGTAACTTTGCATCCATCATTTTTAGTCCTTTCTCATCCTGTTGATGCTTTTCTGACTTCTCTGACATGATAAACTTCAATATCATGTAAGGTTTTGTTTGGTCTCCTGTCCAGTAAGAGGCCCCATATGTTTACTCCTTTAGCTCTTTTATTCTGTTCTTAACTGAGATGTATTGCTGTGTGTTAAATAACAGGTAGCCCAGGTAGACGTCTCACCTGCTTCAGCAGCCATGACCTCAGTAACACCACAACCCTGCTTCTCAGTGCGGATGGAGAAAAGCTGTATGTAGGAGCTCGTGATGCTGTGTTAGCGCTGGATGTTGGTCATAAAGACACTGTCCTCCTGAGGAGCAAGGTGAGGGAATCAACTGAAAGTTCTTGAACCCGATGTAATGATGTACTTGTTTTTTATAGCCTAACATTTTCTGTGTGTTTTTTGTGTTGTATTTGTGGCTGCCTCTTGGCCAGGACTCTCTGGAAAAGAGATTTATAATCTCAATTATTTTTTATCCTGGCAAAATATAAATTAAATTAAATAAGATGATCCCTGTCTGTCTGCTGACCGTTGTAGGAACTTATTACTGCCACTAGTTTTGATGTAGAAAAGTGAAACTGAGGCTGGAAAGTTTCACTCTGTCCGTATGAAACTCTAACTGAAGTGAGAAGTAAAGAGCCCAGTTCTGCAGGAAATGAGAGAAATGTCAGTTTTGAAAGCTGAGATGGTTTTCATTTACATCCCCTGTGAAAAAACAAAAAACCCTGAACTGAGGTGTTTATAGTTATCCCAAACACCACTGACTGGGCCATGAAACATAAAAACAATTTTGCTTAGTTTTTTTGTTTGTTTTTTTTCTCCAGGATTTCAGTAAGTTGAGAGATAACTATATCTGAGCATTTAGATCAGGAGTGTCTAAAGTGCGGTCTAGGGGCCATTTGCGGCCTCTTCACTGATTATGTGTGGCCCTCCAAAACAGGTAGTTGATGCAGATGCAGACTTTTCTTTTCTTTAAATAATTAAAGAAATTTTATTTTCTTTAGTTAAGACTGACAAATTCCATTTTGACGAATTCATTAAGTACAACACAAAGTATTTGTTTTTAACAACCATGCTTTCTGTTTAATTTGATGGTAAATAGGACGACAATTATCAACTGACTTCTACTTAGACTTTAGAGAGCCCAAATCTGCTTTGAGTTAATTTGTTAAACCTGACTTAATAAAGAGAGTGACCCAGATCCTGGTCTTATTGCTGAAAACAGGGTGAATATTTTTTTCATCTGAGTCCAAAATAATTTACAAGCAGGATTTATTTCTTTTAATAATGTGAATAACTCAAAGTTCTACAATAATTTAAACTTCCCTTTCCGACAAACAAGCTAACTTCTTTAGAATTATTGTATGATTTGTTTATCGTTGAGCATCGAAATAAAAAATACAGTAAATCTTTAGTGGTTTTAAACATTTTCTTGTCCAGTGAGTACTTTTAACTTGACGATTTTGGTCCATGTGACAAAAAGTTTGGACGGCACTGATGTAGATAAATTTAATGGACCTTTTAGTGGTTTCATTAAATGAATTAATTACGTTCCATCCAGTAAAACATAGGATGAGCCCCACGTTATGTTTCCTTTGGAAGTCACAATTCCACTGTGCAAAGTCCCACGGCAGTACATGGCAACACAGTGAACCAAAGGCTGAGCTGTTTGCAATGTGACAGTGCCAAACACTGGACACTAACATCACTATGTCATGTAATGCCACAGCATATAAAGAACAACAGTTCAGTGGTGATTAGAGGCCATACATTCACCAGAAGCTGAAGCCTCTGGTAGTCTGACTCAGTCATCATCATCAGTTCAGTGCAGAAACTAAACACTGGGCTGTTTGGTACCAAAGGTTCTGGACAGTTTAGGATCGTCTGAGATGCTTCAGGTTCTGTTCTTTGGGTTTTCTATTTTCACTCTGATTTGCTTCTGAGAATTTATGAAAATTGATGTTTTCTTTAGTGAAATGTTTGTTACTCTTACATTATAGGATCATGGAAGCAGCCTTTTTCCTTTTTCCTAAACCAGTAGTGACATAATAAATGTTGCCTGTTGTACCCTCTGGTGGTCTATATGGATATTACACTCATATTGAATCTTGTTTTTTGTAGCTGGACTGGAGCCCTTCAGAAAAAGACCTAGAAGAGTGTTCCATGAAGGGCAAGAAAATGGCAAGTGTTGATTTGCAGTTATGCACCAAATTCCGGTGTGGATTAAATAACTTTAAATTTTCCAGCCAGATCATTTAACCCCAAGGTATCAATGATTAAAAACATTTAAATGATTACAGTGACAGTGGTGAGATAGTTCATATCATTCTCTCCATTCTGAAAAATTAGGGACATAAAATATCATCATAATTTTAGAAATCATAATAGTGAGATATTTAAAATAAAAATGCGTGAAGCATGTTAATAGATATAAATGTAACAGATTTGCTTGAGAAAATAAAATTCTCTTCATGTTTTCATTCTTCATGTTTTCACTTTCACTCTGAAAGTGTCATCCCATCATAGTCTACTGTAGTGACTTCAGTAGACTATTTTCACTGTCATTTAAAATCTACAGCTACAGAAAATCATCCAGGTTGATCAACCTGCATACAGGGTTTATATTTTCACTGCATATGCTCTTTACTTTTTTGATTTGTTCCACAAAGCATGTGTGCTCATGGCACCCCAATGACTAGCGCCATTTGACCATCGCTATAGTAACGGATATCTCTGTGTGGAGCTGTAGACTTTGTGGATTTCTCATCAGGTTCTGACTGGTGGGTTAGTTATCAGTGGGAAACTGGTTTTACGGAATCATCTCAACTCTAACTTTTCTGTTTGGGTTTTTAAGGCGGACTGTCCCAATTTCATCCGAGTTCTGCAGTTCTTAAACAGCACTCACATGTACGCGTGTGGAACATTCGCCTTTAGTCCACGCTGCGCATATATCGTAAGTTTTTTATGCTGGCATATCTCTGCTGTGACATCACTTCATTTTATTAAGTTAGGATAAACCTTTGCAGCTGTTTTCAGATGTTTGGCTAATCAGGGTGTAACACAGTGAGTCTAGAATGTTGACATTTTCATAATATTCAGTTTTCTGATACACTGAATTTTGTGTTTTCATATTCCAGGTCAGCCATAGTTATCAAAATTACATGAATATGTTTGAACTATTTCACTCTATATAGAATAAGTCCATTCTAATGCATGAGTTTTGCTTTTGGAGATCAGTGACTTTTTCACAATAGTTTTAATTAAGAAAAGATGTCCATGTGCAATATCATCACACCTTGATGTCTTTTAGATTTCTTAAAATCCTTTAGCCGATGACTTTTGACTTTTCTGACCAGAACTCAGAGACGCTCACAATGAGCCTCAACACTGATGAAGGGAGAGGTCGCTGCCCTTATGACCCCTACCAGCGCAACACTGCTATCATTGTGGGTAAGACAATGCTGCCTCTACTGCAACTGCTTCACTCTTAGACATTTAACATGAAATCTATCAGTCATTTTTATGTTCCCTACTAAAGAGAGCAGACTCTACTCACCTTCTAAAGATGTGTGTGTGTTGGATTTTTTATTGTTTAAGCTTAGTGTTCACTCGCTCCTTTTTCTTTATTCAGAGCTCAAGAAATAAACACATTTAACAAAGAAATCCAGCCTATCTACTGTTTTTATCTTACTTTACAGTCGTTGGAACACAACACACTAAGTTAAAGACATCAGTTAAATCATATCTTCTTTTTATTTTACTAGGAAATTAAGAACATACAGTATTTTGCTGAAAGACGCAGAGAAAATCAATTTCTCAGTTTTGTTGACATTGATACAGAAGCTGCCTCTGAAATGACAAGAAATCAGCAGCTTTTCTCTGACACACTTTGATATAGAAAAGTTGACTGCTTTCCAAAATTAGAGAAATTCTAAAGTCAATGGTACCATACTGCAGGAAAATGAGTCTTTTCTCAGTGACTGATGCAAAAATAGTCCATCCTATCAGAAAAGCATAACATAATAAAGAATCTTGTGCTGGCTGCTGTGTGTTGTCTGTGCTACTCAGACGGAGAGCTTTACACCGGCACTGTGGCAGACTACAGAGGGAACCGACCAGTCATCTCCCGACACCTCAGTGAGAGCAGCCGGGTGGACCTTAAATTGGATGACACATTAGGATGGCTGGAGGGTGTGTGCACTGACTCTCATCCTGACACATTTCAAAGTAATGCAGTTGTACTCAGGCTCACTGTTAAGTAAATACACTTTGGCTCCACCTTCCAGGACTCTGCTGAGTCTAAAGCCAACTTACACTAACAACATGTTTAGCGTTTTGCTACCTTTTGCCAATATGGATCCTCTCTGACTGTGTGTATGTGACGGCTATGGGGTAGACTTCTGATATGAGGATTTCTGTGGCCAGTGCTCATGCTGATATTTAGAAGTCATGGAAGAAGATGACTAAAATTCTTCACCGTTTCTTTGGGATCTTTTTTGGGGCAGAAATCTTTTTTCCATTTACTTGACCTGCTATCACTACGTAGCGTTTCTTTCCTTTGGTAGTGGAACTTCTGTGTGCTACAATGACCAGAGAAAGCAAGCTGCTGCATCCTGGTGTTCCTATTGAGTCATTAGAGAAACTCTGATTGATGGGCTCAAATAACACAATCTGATAACATGTTTATGTTTGGGATTATGACTTTTTCTGTCCAAACTGTTTTTCTCTGTCAGTTTCATGAGGGTCATAATAAACGCTCTATTAGGATTCAAAACATCAATGATTGAAATCATTATTATGTGCTATTGAGCATGAACGTTGTTCTATCTCATGTGATTTATGTAGGCAGTGAGAATATTTTATTAGTCTTAGATGCATTTATGAGGTTCTTTGCAGTGAGAGAATCTGAGCATGATATTAGTTGAATTTTGAATCGTCTGTTTTCCTCTTTGCAGTAAACATATTGAGTGTTGTCAGAATTAGACTTTCTGCTGGAATTATTCTCTAACTTTGTCCATCTCTTAAGCTGCTGCTGGTTTATTCATTGGAAAAGATGAAACAAAAGTATAACATTAATTTATTTTCCAGAAGTGTTTTAAAATTGTGCCTTATTGAGAACATTTAACTTTGAAGAAGAATATTTTCTCTGTACATTTTCATACATTGACCTTTTGTATCCTGTTTCCTGTAGATCCAACCTTCATCAGTTCCAAGTTCATTCCACATGAGGAGAAAATCTACTTTTTCTTCAGTGAAGTGGGCAGAGAGTATAACTTTGTAGACAAGTTCGTTGTTTCTCGTGTTTCTCAGATCTGCCTGGTAAGTTCAAAGGACCTAGATCATCATGTAAAAGAGCATAAAAGAAAAATGCAGGACAAAGGCAGCAAAAAACTCAGCCAAAAGTTGCAAAACAGTGAAGATGTTAAACACTGAACTCTGACCTTGAGCAGCAACACAGTTAATAACAGTGATCACCCAAGTTAGGAGCAAAGAGACTTGGAAACTTTTGAAACTACTTTGAATAGTTAACTGAGCATACTGTACTGTTTGATAACTAGATCAACTGGAATGGATGTGTGACTGAATTGTAATGATTTGTTGTTGTAAAGTGCATTGAGTGCATAACATTTGTTGTGAAGTGGTGCTATATAAATAAACTGAAGTGAATTGAGTTGTGATAGCTAAGTGTTCAGCTAGAATTTAAATCGATAAAGAGAAGGTTTCCGTGGTGATTAATCCAGCGGGCAGCAGGCGGTTTAACACCTGCCTATGGCTTTAAAAGCATTCTGCCACAGCATTTAGCTGTTTTTCATACATATGAAGCAATTCTAAACACACAGCCAAGTTTAGAAAAAAAGCACACAGTCTTTGGAGTTTATAGTTTTACATACCTGGATATAATGAAAATCATCAGAAATAAATCAAATCTAACCTGAAGTACAGAAAGTACTGCCATTGCTTACTGAGCTAAAATTAAAGACGAAGCTAAAATGATCATGAAACTAGATTCACTCTTGATGCTTTCATGACAGCAGTCAGCTGCAGCTGATCAAATCCACTTGATCAGGATCTGTAAAAGATGAAGTGAGAGCTGTTTGCTCCTCTGGAACACACAGGCATGTGTGTTAACATGAAATTATGGTGGAAAGACAGCAGGAAGAACTGCCCATCAATCTAGTGAATGGTAAAATGTTACCAAACCATCTGTAAACCATCACTGTACAGTATGGCTTACAGTATGGAAGGTAATTCCTAAGTGGAAAATATTCATTTCAGCTCCCAGTCTGATTCTTTCTCATCTGAATGAAACCCAAAAGTAAATGTATTTTTGTGATAATTCCATATGTCCATGTTAATTAAAGCCATAGCTTACTGTAGATATGAGCACAATCCAATCATGAAGTACGGTGGTGGGGTGTTAATGATTTGGCTATGAAATGCTCAGTAGTCTGAATCAACTTTTCCAAGTGTTTTTCCTCTGACCCGTCAGAGTGACGTCGGAGGTCAGCGCACTCTGCAGAGACGATGGACCACGTTTGCCAAAGCTCAGCTGTTGTGCCAAGATGGCAGCGAGCTCCCTTACAATGTGATCCAGGATATTGACGTGCTTCCACCAGCAGAGGGCGCTTCAGTGGATGACACACTGTTTTACGGCATCTTCACCTCTCAGTGGTCAGTGATGCAGGTTCTCTGTTTGCAGGGCTCTTTCCCTGGTTACTCCAGGACTGTGGACGGGGCTTCAGGTGGATTTCTGGTCAACATCCACAAATTAGAGCATCAATTCAATACCCATTTCTAAGAAGAGTAACAATGGCTCCACTTGTTTGTATGGGAGTAGCTATTGCCAACAATAGAAGATGATGGAAAAACATCATTCTACTCTTTTTAAATCAGTCACTCTGTTAGGCTTTCTGAGTGATGTCAGTTTCAGTAATACTGCAGAAAACTTAACTTTTAAAGTTTGACATTTGACCTTAGTTTGGAATAAACCAGCTTCTACTTCTTTTAAGAGGTTTTATTGGCTCTAGTGGCCTTTATTTGACAGTAAATTGGGTAATTAGAGAAGGGGGAAGACATGCAGCAAAGGTCGCCAGGCCAGGAATCGAACTTGCGACTACCATGTCGAGGGCTAAGGCCTCCATATGTGAGGTGTGCTTAACCCCTGCGCCACCTCAGCACCCCAGCTTCGACTTCTTAATTCCAAAAAATGTTTGTTTGTTTTTAACCAGTGACATCACATTATCTCATCAGCACTTCACTTTCCTTTCAAGCCTCTTCAAAATATTTCTGTAGTTCTTCCTGCCATTTTGGGATCAATTTTACACATTGTACTCTAAAATATATTTTAAATAATTCTCCCTGGAGATTCTTAAAAAGTAGTTGCCAATGTGGGAAAGTTTGACATCTTTATCGATCTCAGACTTTGCCTTTGTACAAATTTTCCCATGTCCTCATTTAGGAGGATCTCAAAGATGATTTCTACAGACATCATCATTCTTATTTATTTATTAATAGCTGTTTTCCATAATTCAGGACTGTGAACTCTGGACGGTCAGCGGTGTGTTCCTTCACTCTGACTGAGATCAAATCCGTTTTCTCCGGGAACTATAAAGTCCTGAACAGAGACACGTTACAGTGGAGCGCACGAGTCCAAGAGAAGGTGGCAAACCCAGGAGAGGTAAAACAAGTCACACTGAGAATCTGATCAACTAGTGTTGGCATTTCTTTATTCTTTGAAAATTGAAAACTCAAAGGGTAATTTGCATATAAAATAAAAAAATGTAAGTCTTGAAGCGCTGTCTTAATTCCAACCTACAGTACCTTCAGGTTCTTTCAGTGGAAATGCACCTTTTCAGGAACCCGGGTAGTTTTTCTCCCACCTGGGACACATCACATAAAAGTGGGTAGAAATCTTTCCTGAAAACGGCCCTTAACTACAGGTGGAGCTTCGTAATGGAGGGCTGTTAAACATTTCTCACTGGTTTCATCCTCTTAGTATTTTGTTTCTTCCATTTCCAAGTTTACAGTGTATTAGCTATACTTTCTGTTAACTTTAAATAACCCAGCATGAGTGCTGTGTTTTTATGCTATTACAATGTTTTGCAAACTCAGCATTTCATCTAAACTGTTTTACTCAGTGTTTGCAATCAAGTACATTGAGAACACCAGCCACTCTGTGTAGAAATAAAGGAAGTGTGGACTGCAGCATCTCCATGGAGACAGAGAGTTGTGCTCTCATTAAAACCTTTAAGAGTTTTACCTGGTCAAGTTAAATTAGTTTTCAGCATTGATGTTCTCAGATTAACGTGACCACAGTGTGCAGGGCTGAGTTTAGGCTGGACTGGAGTGGACACACTGCTACTGTGTGTGGACGATGTTCCTACGATATGTAACTCATAGACTTAATAAAGATTTGTGGATTATTCCAAACACATACAAAGTTAATACTAATATTGAATTCCATGTCAGAGCTCCACCACCCCCAAATTGCCACTTGTGCCACTGCCACTCAGTGTAAATTCAGATCCTTAGAAGCAGGAATGAAGTGGCAATGTTAATTCTCAGGTTGCAATTGAATACAATGATTATGATCCTTAGTAAAATCTGTGTCATTTGTTTTTGTGTGTCTGTTAGTGTGGCCTGCACAATGCCTCAGATAACGCTCTGCGCTTTGTCAAAGAAAACTTCCTGGCAGAGGACAGCGTGCGTCCGGCTGGAAGACGCCTGACCTTGGTGTCTCGTGAGCACACCTACAGCCACCTGACAGTTCAGAGAGTCCAGGCTGCCAATAAAAAGCTCTACACTGTCCTGTTTCTGCTGACAGGTGAGCCATGAGACACGGCATATTGTTTCCCACTGCTAGAAGAAAATGTTTAAAAGTTTACCGTCATTTCTCTAAGGGTTTGTTTCAGAACACGATTTGTTGTCCTTACTGTCTTCCAGAGTCTGGTCATTTACACAAAGCAGTGCTGCTCCAACAGGGGCCCTACATCATAGAGGAGGTTCAGGTTTTTAAGCCTCCTCAGCCAATCAGGAGCCTGAAGCTGTCTATCCCAAAGGTACAAACTGAGGCATATTCAGTTTATTTTCAGATTTTTTTCTCATCTATTTTTGGTCATAGATTTTAACTACATCTTGTTGAACATCTATAATGTTCACCTCGCAGGTCCTTGTTAAACAATATGACCTTTGTTTAACAAGACTCATTGTGTTAATACAGGGTATGCTATTAATGCACTTTTAAATGCATTACTAATAATTTTAAATTATTTTTAAGCACTAATTTAAAAGTGCTTAAAAAGTAGTCCTTATCGCATAATAAAATATATTTTTTTTAAAATCCATGTTTTTAATGAACAGTCTTCACAATGAGTAGGCAACCATAGGCAGGTTTGAGTCTGCATTTGGAAATGTAGCTGTGCCAGAGAAGTCCCAACCTAAGGGACCTGAATGACTGACAGCTGCAGTCTCCATGGTGATGAGACAGCCAGAAGGCAGTCAGTTAATATTGCATAAATCCAAATAGACAGACCAAGTGATTACAATGATGTGAAACTGAAATGACATTCTGCAGGCTGTTTATGGATATCATAATGGAAGAATGTGGCATTCTGATTTCTGACCCTCTAGAAAATGAAAATTTCAGTTAACATTGACATTACCTATGGCTGGGCAATAAATCCATTCTATTGATTAATCAAATTTTCTGTTTGTGACGATTAAATTTTAGTTCAGAGTGATGTCAGCCCACCCAGGTCCGCTATTTTGCTTTACAAGCGTGTTTTACAACTTATTTTTAAGCTAAGTTTACGAGGAACCAAACCCATCGGGTCTGTTAGGAAAGTCACATCTTGAGGTCCATGTAATGAGTCTGTTTTTGTTGCATTGACCATCAGACAACAACCACTTCTGAATGGAGCAGTTACAGATTCCTTGAATCACATGAGTGATGCATCAAATGACTTATTTTTTTAAGTTCACTGACAAATCCACATCCCACTGAAAACACTAGCAGCTGGTTGTTTCTCAGTGTCCTTCTCCAGCAGCTGTTTGCTCAGTGCTTGTTTCAAGGACCTGCGCTCATGTTACATGAAGGATCAGTGGCTCTATGCATGTTGAAACAGTGACTGTTCACAGTAGGTTTGCAGAAACATGACTGACGTTATTAATGTGTGGAATAAATGTTGCACTGATTGATTAGTCATTGTGTTAATACAGGGTATGCTATATGTTGGAACATCAGAGGGGGTGGTGAGGATTCCAACTGCTAACTGCTCCTACTACTGGACCTGTGCCCAGTGTGTTCTTTCCCGGGATCCTTTCTGTGGTTGGGATGCAGCCAGCAGGGCCTGTGTGGAGGTCTCTGTCACCCAGACCGCGCTGTGAGTCCCTCACTGCCATCATGAACATGGACTGTCAGTATTATGTATTGTTAGGTGATATAGGGAACAAAATATTTGGATATTTGTCTACAACAATTTTATATCAAATCCATAGCATGTTGTATGATGTAGGAACAGGCCAAAGACATGGTAACCATGGAGATTCTATTTCTAGGTAGATAAACTTGTTTTATATGAACGGCTTTACCTTTACCTAATTCTTCCACAACACCATTAGAATAAAGAAAAATTCAGCCCCAGACCTTGTAGGTCCTATCATGAAATTCTGTATCTTGACAGGACCTACAAAAACGTCTATTGGAGCCATGGTCTTCCCACAGGTAGTCGGCTATTTTGGATCAAAGCCGCCATTTTGTCTTTTACACATGTTGTATCTGAGTGAACTCCTCCTTCAGCTTTTGGGATGCAGGCTTCATAATCACTCAGCACAGTCTTGAGGCATTGAAGGTCAAAAGTTATCAAATTCTTTTGGCTACATCAAAGCATGTGGACGTGGCTAAGTCAAATCTGACCATTTACCATAAAACATTAAGGTAGAATAACTTCCACACGAGTCCCAGCTGCCTGAGACTTTATGTCTGTCATAACCAACCAGCACTGATCACATTCACATGGTCAATTGGTGACATCACCTTAGTCCCTCCCCCTTTGAACAACAGGTCACCTGTTTTCCTACTAGTTCTCTTCCTTTTACTCCATGATTCATAAAGATTTGAACCTACAGTATGTTTAATGACAACATGAAGCTCAACACTGGCTGCTGGCTGGAGGATGTGGGCACAACTGAATGACTCTAACTGTTACTGTTCTAGTAACTAATCTGCACCAGACTTTTGGTGCGTCATCAGGGAGAACTGTGCAACACATTGGTGTGCAGGACCTAGTGGACCGGTGCATGACCTGCGAGTGAGCATTGATGACAGCAAATGGGTGGTGTAGTTGGGGCTCCTGTGGTCGTGACAAGGCTGGAGCCTCGCTGAGCTGCAAAGGCCATACGAGGCTGTTTGGAGCTTTAATTCTATTTAACATTCACTTGCTGACTGTAGTGTCCTCTCTTTAGAAGCCAGGACACAGATGGAGGAAATGTTGAAGAAGCCTGTAACAGTGTTTCATTAACACACAGAACCAAATTTGGACCAAGTAAGATGCCCACAGGTATGTGTCACTCTATGAAACAACAATGTGGCATTTCTGTTCTGGAAATGTGTTCACTGAGATATTTTACAAAACACAAAACAGTTTTAAATACTTAATGAGAATCCTTTAATTAAGTATCTATTATTATTATTATTATTATTATTATTATTATTATTATTATTATTATTATTATTATTATTATTATTATTATTATTATTATTATTATTATTATTATGTGTAAGTAAATTTGATTAATGTAGCAACTTTCACAGATAAAAATCACAAAGTGCTTCACAGATAAAACTAAGATACTCAGATAAAATACAATGACACAAAATAAAATACCAAGTTAATCAGTTAAATGGTTTTTGTACCAAAACATCTTCAGCTAATTTTTAAAAAGTCAGTGAAATCGGTGCAACACAAAAACAGTCAAAGTAGTTCCACAGTCTTACAGTCCCAATCCCCATCAGCTTTAAATCAAGTGCAAGAGACTCTCAGTAAATTCTGACCAGTTGACTTCAACACAGCAGAAGAAGAATGGGTTTACAGGAGGTCAGCACTGTACGGGGAGCTTCACTATGCAGGACTCTAAAAGTAAGAACTAATGAAATTGGATTTTAAAACGTACTGGCAACCAGTGAAGCTAAGACTGCAGTAATGTGTAATCTTCTGCTGGTTCCCACTAAGTCTTGTTGCAGCATTTTGCACAATCTGAAAGTGATTCAAAGCTAATTTATTCAAACAAGTTAAAAGATTGTTTCAACAATATAGATATGTATAGATAAAAGCATGGGTAATCCTCTCAAGGTCAACTTTTAACATCAGCAGTTGTAGTTTTGAGATGTTCTCCATTGCATAAACACCTATACAGTTATTTTACATAAATCTGTTGTTGTTTATGAAATCTTTGTACAAAACAATAACGGCAAAGATTTTAAACCATTCTGCGTTTTAAATGAGAGAGTATTCTAGGCGTTAGCCTGCCAGCAGTAATAAATGACAGTAATGCATTCCACATATGGTCATCACCAGTCAGTCTGCAGGTTTTCTCTGCTCTGACCCCTGAGTAAGCTCCAGCCTGTTTGTCAGCCTCGTGTCCTGCAGGTGAGCTGGTCTTCGTGTCTCTGAACGACGTGGTGCGGCTGCACTGTCCTGCAGCGTCACAGCTGTCCCACCAGCTGTGGGAGCGTCCAAACAGCCGCCTGTCCTCAGACCTCTACCTCCACCTGCAGGATGGGAGCCTCAGCTTTGTGGCCACCCCAGCCACCCTGGGCCACTACCTCTGTCTGTCCACAGAGAACGGCTACCGACAGACCATGGCCATTTATCACGTCAAGCAGAAGAGCAGTCCCATGGCTCAGAGTCCAACCAGCTACACCAGGAGTCACACGCAAGCCCAGCCCACCAGGGAGGGGCCTAAAGCAACCGAATCCAGACCAGCAGAGACAAAACCCTCACTGTCCATCGGGAACACTCCAGTCACCACCAGGCAACTTGATAGAAATGTAACTTTGTGGATGAAAGAATATGAAAATCTGGAAACAAAATTTCGTGATGGGAACCCGCTGCTGTCAGCCCGCTGCCCCAGCTACCTGAAGGAACTGGTGGTGGTGTCCGTTCTGCTGGTGCTGTGCCTCAGTCTGCTCATCACAGTCACTCTGTATGTTCTCAGACAGCAGTGGCGGAGACGGACTGCACCTGGAATGGGAACTCCAAGCAGGAGCTGTGACCGGAGGACCAGTGAGGAGCAGGAGGCCCTGAGGGAGAATGAGTTTGGGAGCAAAGCCAATGGTCAGGCGCCCTCTGGTGGACATGCCAGTGGCTTGGTTTGTAATGGGAACCTAACAGACTCTACCCAGAATTTGCCAAACACTCCCTTCTGAGCAGCAGCCAAAGAGCTTTTTGAGCTGCTACAGAGCAGAGCACCATGGAGGGAGAACGTTCCAGTAGCAGCGTTCATTTGGTGAGCGCTGCACAGAACACCAAATGAACGCTCTGCAAAGTTAGACTTCCTGAGTTTTTTGCAGCCTGAGTGCTGCACAAGTGGCTGCCCCACTTGTGCTTTTTAAAGGGAACTTGACCTTTTACAATACAAATTAATGGTAGTTGGATCCTAACAAACAAAGCAGAGCTTAGTTTTTAAACCACATCTGAGATCTGACTGTTAGCTCAAGTCTAATGAACCGTGTAAAACCGTTTTATGAACTGTTAGCAGTTCAACTGTGGGTCAGTAGCCAAAACCCACCTCTCCAGTTAGAATGCTGCTGAGGTAACAGGGATGGGAGATCAGGGGTGGGCAATCCTGGTCCTCTAGGGCCGGTGTCCTGTAACTCTTAGATGTCTCCCTGGTCCAACACACTTGAATCCAACAGCTGAATCACCTCCTAAGTGCAGTCAAGTTCTCCAGAGTCCTGCTAATGACTTCATTATTTGACTCAGGTGTGTTGAAGTAGAGATGCATCTAAACGTTGCAGAAGACCGGCCCTCCAGGCCTGGAGTTGCCCACCCCTGTGGTAGATGGAGCTGTTGGGATCAGACGGTGTTCTGCACCTCACTGATGTGCCTTGGATGCATTTTTAAAGATGTTCTGGTGGAGTTCTTCTTATCACTTTATCTGATTTTCTTTTCATCACATCCTGGACTTTTTTATCTCATTGATATTCCTAAACTCCTGTTCTGATGACACTGTGCTGTCATTCCACATGTTTACCTGCTCATCAATAAACCAGCTGCTCTGTCAAAGGATTGTTTTTGATGCATCCGTCCCAGTGGATCCTGTACAGTTATATCTGTAGAAGAAGAAAGAATCATATAATAGAATATGTGTAGGAGAAACATTCTTCTAATCTGTCCTTTATCAATATTCCATTAACTTATTCTTTGTGCTTCATTTATATTGCAAAATGAACTAAGAAAAACTTAAACCAACACTGAGTCATATGTAGAAATATCCATTTAATGCCTACAGAGTTCAGTTGAGTTGTTGATCTCATGTGACACGTGGTGCGTCACCAAACTGTTCCTGCAGTTCATTGTAAGACTCAGGAAGAGAAGGCAACATGGAGGCACACAGCTGAGGATTAGTCACTCTCAGTATTATCAGAACAGTCTTGCTTTTACTAGTTGTACCACCTTGTACAATACTTAGCAACAGTTCTTACTAAACTAGCAATTTAAATGCACATAGCTACTAGAATGCTCATTGACTAGTAACAACTGTCAATTCATTTCAAAAATACTTTAATAATCTCAGAGGGAAAATAAATGCAGCATCTTGGTGCAGTCACTGGAGGAAGTAAAAGGCCCAGCATGGTCAGGCTGGAGTCAAACTGCTGGCTTGTGCTCACATGGTTTTGTAATGTTTGTTTTTGTACAGACCCTTCAAGGTCCACAGTGAACCCTCCGCCTGCAGAGGATGTCATGGTGATTTGGCATATGTGTAATTCACAAGCGTACAATAAACACAGGGAGTCTGGCAGGGAGAAACAACTACTGCGACTTTACAACTTCAGAAGAGAAGGAAAAATACTTGAGCAATAAGTCAATAATATATGACGCAATAGACACGTGATCAGTGTCAATATTCACATCTGATTCACAAACACATCTGATAAAATATTCATCATATAGAATATGCACTGAATTCTTATCCAGAACTGCACAGCATTCTGGGGGATGTAGGCATAGCCAGTGAATCAAGGTTGGTGGCATCAACTGACTTACTCACTCTTTGGCTACTTAGCAACAACTTGGTAAGAAAGTTGCACAGCAGCAGTTTCAGGTTTTGCACTCAGAACTGCTTAGAAATAAAAAAAAAACCATTGTGGAATGAAAACTGTGCATTAAAGAGTTAAAGTCACTATTTAAAGCACCAATTTGGCAGTATTTCAGATATTTAAACGAGAACTAATCAATAATTATATCAACAATTACCAATATAGACTGATATGAAACACTTACATTGTGAAGTTTTTCAGCTATCTACTGTAATATCTGGAAAATAGGCTGCTACTTTTTCACACTGTAATGTAGCTGACTTATACATTTTTACCATTGAGTTTCATGCTCTTGCTGCATGATGCAAGAGTGAATTTGTCTCAAGACAAAAGTGACACTGAGAGCAACAGAGACAGAGGAAGTGAATGTTAGACTGTTCAATTCCAACAGTTAGGAAAAAGGCAAAATGGTTTTGGTGTGCAGGATTAAGATGAAGATGGTGATCAATGATTTTCCTGGTAGGCTACAGAATTTTATTATGTTTTTTATTAAGTAGCCATATTCTGGGTATTGTTTGGAAGAGATATTTATGGTATGTATTTGTGTGTGTAACCAGTACATATTTATTTTAAAAGTTAAAAAAGAAATCTTTCTGTATAAATAACCATAACAATGTGGACACCTGCTAACTATATATGAAAACCTGTTTTCTTTTCAGTTATTGGGTGCAGCTGGCATTCAGCTGGGCTCAGTTGTCCAGAAATAACAGAACTTTCTCTCCTTCTATCTCCCTTAATGCTTCATGACTTGGGAGTTCACTCTGCAAAGACTATTGTTTTTTTTAAAGCAGTACATTTAACATATTTCATAAACTATTTTGTTACAATCTTGTTTTGGAAATTCATAAGATTTATCTTTTTTTTAATGATGCTTTTTCAAAAACTGAAAAGGAAATACACCCCTCACTATTTACTTTAATAGACCTTGGTTATTTTGTATTACAGGATTCATACAAATGCTTGAAATCCTTGAAAATGTTTGAATTTCAATTAGGTGTTTTCAGTGTTTGAACAGAGCTTGATTCTTTAAGTGGCTCAAAAGAATGATAAATGTAAACCATTTACTATTCTTTGCTTATTTCTTGAAATTTCCTCCATTACCTACATTAATTAGAGTTTTGTTGCTGCTGTTCACTCATGTTTAGTTCGCATTTTCACTTCAGTTCTGTCCTGCTACCTAGTACTAATCTAGCAAATACAGTTCATCTACCGACAGTTTCTAATTACACCTTGCTAAAAAATTTGGTTAAAGCTAATGTCCACTGTGATAGTGGAAATGCAGTACACAAATAGCTTATCCACTTTTGGATGTTCACATTAGTCCATTCTGATGTCGGGGCAATTACCTCATTTTTCTGAACAAGAACCACTGCCTGCAGTTCATTGGGGGTTTTGTGGCCCTGAAAGTCCACATTCTAAAATCACCTCCAATAAAAACATCTTTAAACAAATTAAGACACTCTTCAAACAACATTGAGTCATACCAAGAAATCTTCACCTGATATCCACATAATTCACAGTTCAGTTCACAGTGACAGCAGGTGTCACATGTTTACATCATGTGACACCTGGTGCGTCACCAAGCTGTTCATACAATTCACTGTAAGTCTCAGGAAGAGAACCAAACAAAGAGGTTATGACGAACAGTTGAGAATTAGTCACACTCTGGACATTATCAGCTGATATTTACTGAACATCCACAAAATGCTGTTGATCTTATGGGTTATTTGATTCCTTTGGTTGGGTTTTTCTCTTTCGTTTTTTCAAAGATTATAGGAAAAATAAAGCTTTTTAGACTTAATTGTAAATTTGTAAGTTCAATTTTGTGACTTCACTGTACAATTATTACAAGACAGGAATTCAACAAGCCATTTATACGCAGAGTTGGGTAGTAACTATTTACCTTTGCTCAATTACATTTATTTAAGTAACTCTTTGAAAAAAATTATATATATATGAGTATTTTAACTGTGCTGTACGTTTTCCTTTTACTTGAGTAATTTTATTATGAAGTACTTTAGTAAAATTTCTGGATTCTCCACCCACTGAATGAAAAAACAATAAATTCATCAAAGACAAACACCTGCAGTTTTTGTTAAAGTTTTATATCTTTTATTTTGAAAGAAACTGATTTGGAAAAATGTTCTTTTGTCTCATTTTGTTATTTTTGTTACTTCTGTGAATTATTTTCATTTTGGTCCCTAACATACTAAAATTTCCACTTAACTTTATATTTTGATCTGTCTGATAATCTATTAATAAATTAATAAAGCAATAAGGTAATGTTATTTGAACAACTAAGGGTTTTTTTTTGTTCTAGCTCAGACATAAATATCAAAAGAATAAAATGTTGGTTTTAATCCTGATGTTTAGTACTGCAAGTCACTAACTTTGCAATAGTGAACTTACATGGTAAGATTATAAGCATTTATCTATTTCAAATATGTTCTTTGATTAAGTGTGTTCTCTGAGCTTTGGGACAGAAGCTTAACAAAGCCATTACATCTGTTCTGATAAATGTCAACAGCATAATGAAATCAGTATAATCACAAAGTTTGTTCTACTTGCACATATAATACTAATTGTTAGTTTATTGATTTGATGATAATTATGTAATGTCGGAGCAATCTGTGCTGTTGATGTTGGTTAACCCTTTAGCCAGCAGCGGAAGGCCTGCATTCCATTTTTACTTCCACTACATTTTAAAGCATCCTGCACGGTTCCTATAGTAACATATTTAACATTGTGATCATTTTAATGATGCATAAAAAAAATCTAATTTATTATGAATCATTATTATGTTTAATTTGTTTCACATCAGTAGTCTGAGGTTTTTTCAGTTCCTCTTGATAGTTGTTCTGGCAAACATTTTAGAAATGCGGAAATTATAATTATCTTTCAGTGATTAAATTACATGTTTCATTTTATGCTTTAAGGCATGAAATTAAAAGTTTAGGATTCTGACTTGATTTGGGACTTGCCTGTTTCATCTTTGGACTCGACTTGGACCTTTAAAGTCTGATTGGGACTTGACTCGAGACTTGAGCCTAACTTGTGACTTGCAAAGCAATGACTTGGTCCCACCTGTGCTATTTATATTTACAAACAGGTGATGCAATTGGTTTCAAATGGAGCACCTGGGTTTATGCCACCAACAGTTGATGTGTTTTTCATTATTATCTTTCCTGCTTTAAATGCTTGCGTGTCTATGTTTGTTTTCTGTCACTACATGTTCTATGTATTTTCAGTCTGTGCTTCTACAGCACCTGTGACTCACAGATAAACAAGACAGCAGGCGGTATGTGATGTAATGCACCATGCATATAAATCCGGACGGTTACTCGGTATGTGACTGTCTGAGGATAAAGCAAAACCAGAAAACACCATACAAATGAAAAACCACATGCAATCAGAGTTGGATGTTTAGGGATGTTTCAGTATGCACTCTACAAGTGATTTTCACCATTTAGAAGTCCAGAATTGTAAGCATTTTTTAGAATATATGCTGGTTTTTATCTCTATTTTTGCCTATAGGTGAAAACTTAGGCTATACCTGAGTTGCTTTCACTACTGGTATATAGAGTATGTCATTTTTAAGGTCCAAGATCTCTTTTTTCCTGTATGGGATCTTCTTGTGCAGCTTATATGCCACTCTTACACTCAGCAGGACAAAACAGAGCATTCGCAATGCCAGATCATTGGTGCACAGCAGCAGCTTCACTTTGAACAAAAGAGAAGATGCAGAAAGAGATGGACAGTACCTGCTGGGAATAAAGAGACTTAGAAGACTTTACTGTAACGTGGGCATCGGCTTCCATATTCAGGTCCTACCAAATGGAAAAATAACAGGAGTACACAATGAAAACAAATACAGTAAGTATGTTTGACATTTCATGATGAAAATAATAACAAAGACCTTGATTAATGTAAGGAATTTGTCTAATAGTTTTTACATTGACTACATTTTTATTTTTAATCAGCACAGATTGGTATTATTGTAGTTATTCAATTTCAACATAGATGTTTACCATTGCATTATGCAAACTATAAATGTTACATTAACTGTGTTTTGTCTTCTAATACAACAAATAGAAACTTTGCTGGTTAAAAGTTATTTTTTGGAACATTATTTTTGCATAGGGGCTATCAGATGAATGAAACTCTGTGATTAGAGTTAAGGAGTTTGAATATTAGTAATATTAAAGACAAAGATTTTTGTTTAGTAACTCAGCAAAAAATGTTCCATTGTGCAGGATTGATTAGGTTATATTGGTTGTAGAAGTAAACTTGAACTACTTCTGAATGAAATGATATTTAACATTTTTGATTTTTACATTAATGGGATTTATTTAATTGCAAAACAATTAATTGATTACAGTTTGTGATTTTATTTTAAGGAAGCAAATTTGAGATATGTCTCCATATTTGGACCGCTTTGTGTCAACATGTGGGAACAATCTTGAATGTAAACAAAACAAAGGAGAAGATTTTAGATTTCAGGAGGAACAGGGTTACATCACATCTTGTTTCCATCATTGAAAAGGACGTGGAGGTGGTTGAAGAATAGAAATACCTCAGTGTTCATCTCAACAACAACCTGAACTGGAGACCCAACAGTGAAGTGTCTGTAAGAAGAGACAGAGCAGACTGGACTTCCTGAGGAAGCTGAGATCCTTCACAGTTTGTAGCGCGATGCTTCAGCTCTTCTATAAGTCTGTTGTTGAGAGTTTCATCTCTTCTGCTGTCACCTGGTGAGGCAGCAGCATCAGAACCAGCGACCTAAAAGGCGCAACAGAAAAGAAGGCTGGTTCTGTTCTGGTTCTGTTCTGGGAATGACTGTGGAGACTCTGGAGATGATGGTGCAGAAAAGAATTCTTCATAAAATCAAGAAAATTATAGACAACTCTGACCATCCTCCTTATGAGTCTGTCTTATAAAACAGAGTATCTTCAGTCAGAGACTTCTTCAAATTCAGTCCAATAAAGACCGCTACAGGAGATGTTTTCTGCAGACAGCCTTCACTATCTGCAATAACTCTTTAATTAAATGAGCTACAAAAATATTTAATTTCCTTTCTCTTCCCCTAATTTTTTAATTTTAATTTTAATTTCTAACATTTGGCAATCTATTATCTCCAAAAAATTGAAATGTATATAATGTAAATATTTCTTATTTCAGTTAATTGAATTTGAAATATAAAATCTAAGTTATAATGGATATGTTGGACTTCAGAGTTCTAGTCATTAACTCCCCTACCAACTGTCTGTTTTGTACATATTATAACTAACTAAATAGATAAATAGAGAGAGAGAGAGAGAGAGAGAGAGAGAGAGAGAGAGAGAGAGAGAGAGTTATTCTAACTTGGGAGTAAGAATAATTTCTGTTCACATTTGGTTTCTCTGTCATCTTTAACTGCTGTACTTCCCTCTAGGCCTTTTAGAAATTTCTCCAGTGGAAAGAGGAGTTGTGACTTTGTATGGAGTCAGTAGTGGTCTGTTCATCGCCATGAGTGACAAGGGGAAACTTTATGGTTCGGTAAGATATGACTTTTCTCTGCATAACTGTAGAGGCTTTGATTTAGAGTATTTGGTGTAAAACATCACTTTAATGTCTGATAGATCAGGAATTGGCAGACCATTAGCAGTATGGAATAACTACAGTATCATTACTATATTACTATAGCAAATGGTCTGTCCTCACTAATGTATGCATTCTGTGGTTTCTGATTGAAATGATTACTTATTAGTGCTTGGTTTCCAGATTGGGAGAGACAAGGAAGGATAAAATCAGAATTGAATACATCAGAGGAACAGCTCATGTCAGATGTGTAGGAGATAAAGTTAGAGAAGCCAGACTGAAATGGTTTGGACATGTAGAGAGGAGAGACAGTGAATACATCAGTAGAAGGGTGCTGAGGTTGGACCTGCCAGGAAAGAGACCTAGAGGAAGACCAAAGAGGAGATTTATGGATGGCGTGAAAGAGAACATGAAGGTAGTTGGTGTGAGAGAAGAAGATGTGAAAGATAGGGTTACATTTAGATGGATGAGTTTCTGTGGCCACACTTAAAAGGAAAAAGTCGAAAAGAAAAGAAGAAGTGCTTGGTTCCCAGTTAGCGCCCTGATAAGTGATTAACTTTGTTGACAATTTACTCATAAGTAAACTCATAACAAAAGCTGAAGACTTACTGTTATAACAGAAATATATGTCTGAACAGAACATCTGTCATCTGTGTATTGCTTCTTCCTCCGGTATATTTTATATCACAATCTATACTTCTAGATAAATGTACCACAAGTTTATTTGGGAAGAAGCATTTTAGAACTAGTAAAATAAAATATATAACAAGTTGGAAAGTTGATCGTTGTTTTCTGTCCCTCTCTCTTTTACTTAGGGAAGCTACAGAGATGACTGCAAGTTCAAGGAGAATCTCCTGGCCAATAACTATAATGTCTATGAATCAGCTTCCCATCCTGGAATGTACATTGCTCTCAGCAAGATTGGGAAAACCAAGAGAGGCAACCGTGTGACGCCCACAATGACCATGACACACTTTCTCCCCAGAACATAATGTTTCTAAGCTAACTTTAAGGCACAGATCTTCCAAGAGAACAGTTTGATCAGAGATGGGGATTCTCTATAATCTAAAATGTACCAGGACATAAACATATTGTTCACTGTGAATGATTAAAGTTATTTATTGACAAGGATTGGATTCACATCCCAGAAGCAATGAGATTTTTATTTGAAATACTCAAGGTTCAAAAAAAAAATCACATGTACCATTAGCAAAGTAGTTGAACTATGTCATCCATCTTGTTTTGATCTGTCTTTGGCTCACCAGACTGCGACTGAGTTCTCCAGAAAATACAAGACAAAAAGAAAGTGTCTGAGCTCAAACAAGGAAAGATTTGTTTTGTGTGAGTCCGGTCACAGCACTGGTTTCAGAACACACTTCTTCCTGATTCTATGCTGTTTTCACACCAGTAGCATGTGCTTCTGGGTCAGTAGCTGGAGAAAGCAGTGAAAGAAAGATGTCAAATCCCCAGTGCAGTGGGATTCAAAGACAGTGACCACTTGGAATGAAAGTGATTTCACAATAAAGTTCCACAATTTTTAACAAAAGTCCTGTTTACCGTCCACAATAACTTGTGAGCTATTGCTGCACAACATCAATCAGCGGATCACATTTGTGCTTCTGATGGGCAAAGTTTCCATCTGTTGTTTTTTTTGTTTTTCAGCCCAAATCAGTTTAAAACGTCTTTAGTAGTCTTAAAAGATTTCTAAGAAAACCCAGAAGATTCCATCGAGTTATTGACTTGCAGCATTGGGTGAGCACATAGCAACAATTGCTTGCATTCTGTCATTGATTTTGCAGCAATCCCTCATACTAAGCATGTATGAAGCGACAGTGGAAAGGAAAAACTCCCCCTTTAACAGAAAGAAACCTCCAGCAGAAGCAGAACCAGGCTCAGTACAAGAATCCATCTGCTATGACCAAGTGGGGTTTGAGAAGGCAGAGCAGAATGCACAAGAGACAGATGAAGTGATGTATGATTACTTTTGATGTTCATGAAAGTGAAAAGTTAACAGCAGGAGAGGGAGAATGATCAGGTGATGGCAGCATTATCTCAGCCGTTGTCATCCTCCATTTGAAAGATATCACAGCCAAATGGAGTGTCAGACCAAGTGTAGCTTCTCTGGAGAGGAAAATAACTGAGAGAAAACAAAAAGTTAACAGGTGAAATAGCAAATAATGCAAACTGGAGAAGAGTAGAAGAAGAGAGTGAGAAAAAGTTTGGTTTAATCTATTAGAGTTTGTCCTCTAATAGATTAAACCTATGGACGCATAACCACAGAAGTAGTTTAGGATTACCTGAGCCAGTCTAACTACAAGCTTTATCAAAGAGGAATGTTTTAAGTCTGGTTATTGAAAAAAAAATCTCCAATGGAATATTGAGTGATGGAGAAACTGTATAAAGCACAGTACTTTTACAAAGAACTGTAAAAGTACTAATAAGCAGACAAAAATGTGATCTAGTGAAAGTAAAAGTACCACATCAACATTTTTACTTGAGTAAAAGAAAGTAAGTACTTGCTTTTAAAAATACTGTTGAATGTATGCTATGGTCTAGAAATATGAATACGTGTGCCTGTATGTATATATTTTTAATAAATCAATAGTATGCCAATTTAATGAACAATGCTGCAAATAATTCATGTTTTCATTTTGTTTACCTTCTGTGACACGGTTCACATTACTTGTGATTCTGTGCATCAGAATTTCAGGGATGACCTGCAGAGTTAAGTGTCGCTATAAGCAATATAAGAAAGAGTAATGATTATAGCTCTGGAAGTTTTTATTTAACACAAAACAAAACCAATGTGTTACTTTAACTGCAGTAAGCACATCCAAGTAAATGTGGTCTGCCTGAGAAAGGGACTTTAAACACAACTAACCACAGAATAGGCACTGATCATTTCCACTGATATTTTAACTCCACTTTGTCATCAACTCCACAGATGGTCACGCCCAACTGCAGAATGAAAGAAATTGTGCAAAACATTTAAAGTTTCTGACACCATTTTCAAAACTTATGCCTGAGAGTTGCTTTTTGAAGCAGTTACCTCAAATAGTCATTGATTACTTTCCAACTATTGAACAAATAAAAGAAATCACAACTTGACGTGAATGTGACATGTAGCGCAACATAAATTGTTGACCTAGCAAAACTTATCAGAGTTGATTCACACCATACAGTAATGTTGAGTAATCTGTAAAAGTGTAAAACATAAACTAGAAAATTCCTGAAGAAATTTAACCGGAGCCTGCCAAAGTGTGCTGGTTGGTTTAGACACAGCGTTCTGATGATAAAAATTAGCATCAATGCTAAGCTAAGCTAAAAAATTACACAGTAGCATGTGGAGAATCACAAGAATCTTGACTAACATGGACTTGCACCATTGAGTATGTTAAAGTAAGTGTATCAGTTGAAATTAGCCAAAATGCTAATGTTAGCATGTTGCATGTATGTGAGTAGCATGTGAGGTATCACTAGCATGTTGTCTTACATTCACTTCCTCCATTGAGTATACTCAATAGCTAATGTATAAGAAATAGCTAAAATGCTTATGTTAGGGAAAAGGCTCATAGTGGAAGGAAGTGAAATGCTAATATTTGTGCTAATGCTAATGCATTGCCTTGCTGCGCAAGGCAGCGCACTAACCTGAGAGGTAAAGATAATACAGGCTAATATTATTGCACCGCGGCTGGCGGTGCACTAACCTGCTTTTATTTTGAAATTTTCAGCAAGCTTCATTTTAAATCAACGCATCAGGTATTTGAGATGGAAGCATCTCAATGTGGCAGCATAACAGCCACATGTGGCTATAGACCCTTTTCACAGTGACGTCAGACAATGGCCGCCATAACTCAAAACTGGGTATCTTTACTTCCGGTGTGATTTTGCCTTGGGAACCAAGCTGAAAACTTCCCGCATTCTCATAATCTTAAGGATATAATAAAAGGTAAGTTTAATAATAACAGCATTTAAGTGTTAGATAGCTGTTACTAATCATTGTAAATTCACCATTCTCTATCTGTGTATAAAATAAACAGCCTCCGATCGGAGAGTAAACCACCTAGCAGCAGCTTTAGCCACATTTAGGAAAAATATACTCTCTGTCAGCGCTGTAACGTTTAGAGGTTCACTTTCTGTGTTTTATAAAACGGTGTTTACGTGTTAGATAACCGTTATCAGTCATTGTCAATTTACCATTCTCCAACTGTATTCAAAGGAACCAGCTTCCGATCATGAGTAAACCAGCTAGCAGCAGCTTTAGCCACAGTTAGGAAACATATACACCGCCGCCTGTCAGTGATGTAACGTTTAGAGGTTCGTTTTCTGTATTAATGGAAAATAAAAACAAGACAAAAGCCACAAATAACAGTTGGGCTTGACGATATTTCTGTTTTTCCAGCAACAAAATGCGCATCTCCATGCACTGTTCATGTTTCTGTCACTGCTAACTGTCACAGAGTCTCTCCCAAAGACGCAAAGAAGGAATAAAAATAAATACACAAGAAAATATTAATGTGCAATGATTTGGATAAATAACTTTAATCTGATTACTGGATTTGAAATACGAACTCGTTAGATTATTCGTTACCGAAAAAGTGGTCCGATTAAAGGCATTACAAAGCAGCGGCGGCACCGGACATCTCTGCTTATAACAAACAAATCCCTATTTTATGGGATGAGTGGCAACTCCAGTCTATAATTTAATAATCTGATCAAGATTAGAGCCTAAAACGTTATAGTTCAAAAACAGTAAAAAGGTTTGGTTAAGGAACAGTTATGTCACGTAGTTAGCTAGCTAACAAAATTCACTAATGCTAAGCTAACGGTTACGCAAAACAAAAATACCTACCTTCATAGTCAAACAGGTATTGTTCGGTGAAGAATTTGTAGCCTTTGTCTAATTTAGATTTTTTTGTCAGAGAGAACTGGTTTGCAAATCGTGATATATCTTCAAATCTTATTTTAGGCAAATGTTTTAGAGACTGTGTAAACTCCATGCTCCGGTGATCTGTCTGATCAACATATGCTGTCAGATTTATACATCTCTCTCTCTCTCTCTCTCTCTCTATATATATATATATATATATATATATATGTATATATATATATATATATATATATATATATATATATATATATATATATATATATATATATATATATATATATATATATATATATATATATATGAAATAGACAACTTTATCATTACTTACTATGTACACCGGAACTAAGGATACACAGCTTCGAGCCAAAACGGAAGTTGTGTGACGTCATGTGAAAAGGGTCTATTGGCCACATAACAAGTGGCCAACAGCTTGGTGTGTGGGAGCCCAGAGCAGAAAGCAGGTTGAAAAACAGAAAGGTATGTCTTTATTTCTTACTCTCTTCAACATAGAGCCTTTAAAATCACAAAATAAAATCTGAATATTTTTCTATAAAACCCCCTGGCGCTTTGAGCATTAAGTCTAAGATATGATACTCCCTAGATATTCTACCTACCTGTTCTACCTATCTGTAGGTTCTCAGTCATAATTTAAACAAAGGTTTAAAAGTAAACCAACTTAAGTTTTAATTTAAATAATACATCATTTGTATTGAGAGCCACTACAATAAATGAATGTTTATATGGAATTTTATTAAGAGGAGCTATTTAGAGCCTTACATTTTTGTAAAAGTGTAGCAGAGATTAGGTCAGTGGCACTAAACCAAACTCATAGGTAACATTTTAATTTTGTTGAGTATATGGGTCTCAACAGTTTGCATTCCTGAGAAAAACACACGTTTGATGTGCATTGCAACTAGTGGTTTTTGGTCTTGCAGCTTGAACACATTAAAAACTTTTTAAACCACATTTTACGTTACATTTTACTGTGACTTTGCCGACCCCTCAAAACTGTTCTTAAGAAATTCCCCTGTTTATGGTCCCTCCCAGTAATGAGATGGAATTTACTCCCTTGGATTAGTTCAGGAAACATAAAAAGTCTCTTTCCAATTCGCTTGCGCATTTCCACCGCCTAAACAGCAGAGGCGCTGCAGCCTGACCTGGTAACTTCCTTCAGTAAGGAACACGTCATGTACTGAGCTCTCAGTCTGTGCCACGCTCGCTACTTCGCCTCTGCTGGAAGGAAAACACTCACGGTAACAGTCTGTCTTTAAGTTGTTTGGGTTGTTTTGTAGGTTAGGAACTAAAATGTTTACTAAACTAAATCTGTATTTAGCAATATAATTAGTTTATTTAAAGAACGGGGGTTTAATGCTTGTGGTTGTTACCACACTGGCTGGTCCACGTAAGCGTTTCACTTTGATGTTTAAGACGTCTAATATAAGATATAGAGTCTGCTGTTTTGTCTGGAAATATAGCAGCATCAAAAAAAAATTATCAAATATTCCAGCTGTTTTCCATTTTTTCCCCTGAGCAATCTGTTGTTTTTAAGCTACCCTGATGTTTCAATAGAAACTGTGTATTGACTGTAACTTGCTCCAGGATGATCATGATGCTGCGTGTGTGTGTGCTGCTGGTGGTTCTGGCGCTGACTGCCGGAGAGGAGGGCGCACGGCTTCTGGCCTCCAAGTCTCTGTTAAACCGCTACGCTGTGGAGGGCCGAGACCTCACCCTGCAGTACAACATCTACAATGTGGGCTCCAGGTCAGTGCACGGTTATTGCTAGACATAAAACCGCTCTGCGGTGAAGCCCCCAGCTTTGACTCTTCTCTCTTTACCTACATGAGTATTTTAATTAGACCTCCAAAACAATCAGCTAGTACTGGAACAAACCAGGGCTGAACAAAGATTGAAGAACCACTGCTTGAAGAAAGTGTCCTCTAAAAACTGGCTGTAGGTTTGGGAGTTGATTTTGAGTCCATGTTCAGCATGAAAAGGTCCAACTAGCTCATCTTTGATAATACCAGCCCATACCATTACCCTGCCTCCATCTTGCTGGTGTCTGATCTACTAGAGAAGCTTTAAATGGAAATTGTAAAGTTCCCTTTCATAGAACCATTTTTGCTCAAAGTGCTCTGTCACTGAGTTCTGCAGTTTGGAACTCACTTCCATTTTTTCCCCTGAGCAATCTGTTTAACAGTCATTCTAGTCTGTTGTTTTTATAAACAGTTATAGTATGTTTATAAAACAAACAAAACTCTGGTTATGTCAAAAACAGAACTGTATCCATACTTAATGTTTTATGTTTCACTGTTTTATATGCATGATTATGTATATGTTGTCAACACTATGTTGTACTATTTTAAATTATTATTACTTCATTTTTTACTAGTTTTAAGATACATTGTTTAAAAGCCCATTTAGGGACAAATGCTGCGAATGTAAATTAGCTGTTTTAAGGACTATGGAACTGCTGTTCTGTTCAGTTTGTCTATGTGTGTCTGTCCCTATGAAATAAACTTAAATTAATAAATATCTTAGCAATTTCAGTAGTGCTGCATCCCTCTGAAAGTTTTTTTTTTTACAGTTTTGGATGTTTCAGAGTCACTTAAATTTCTTTTTTCTCGTTTTGACTCAGGAAAAGAAGCTGCCCAATAATTATTCACGCATTGATATAGGTGTTGATCTCCTTAGGCCCCACCGTCACACATCAGCTGATATGTCTATATTCAATAACCATTCAAGTTTATGCAGCTTGAAGTTGGAAAATATGAATAAAAATGATAATATGGTCAAAACTGAAACTTTCCTAATAATTGTGCACACAGTCTATATGAAGAAACCTGAAATGTTCTGATGTAGACCTGTCAGCAGAAACTATTGGCGAGAAACTAAGCTTTTCTAATGTAAAGCTTTCAGTAAATGGCTTTTAGAAAAGTTTAATATTTTAATGTCAAATGTGCATCAATATTGATTCCTTAAGTTTGAGTCGACATAAAATCAACACAAATGTACATATAGATTACCGTTTAGATGATGATTCCTAACATTGATTCAATATAAAATAAACTAAATAAACTGCCTGCTTTACCACATTGAAACTTTGATTCACTCATATTTTGCTATCTGGGAAAAGACTTAGAGTAAATAATCGGACAGCTGAGACAAACATGATAAAGAAATGGTTTAGACAAATAAATTAACTGTAGGACTGTGGAACTCTGGAAACCCAGAAGTAGGAGACAAAGAAGCACGGGAAAGACATGCAGCCGAGGAACCGAGGACCGGAGACGAACTCGGGTCAGCCGTGTATTTTATTACGCAGTTACTCTTTAAAACTTGTTTTTATTTAGAGCCTTACATATTTTGCAAGGTGTTAAAGAAGAGATTACATCTGTGACACTGACCACAGGAATCTATGAATAAACCAAACATATATCTAAACATTTTAATTTTAGTTTGACTTCTACAGGGCTCAACAGTTTGTTTAATGAGGAAAATAACACGCATGTTTGTGTTTTATCACTTACTGGTCATTATTGGTCCTGCAGATTGAACACTTTAAAAACTTTTCATATAAGAGATATGGGACTAATAAGGGACGTTATTGTAATCATATTACTATTGTGACTACTAAATACATCGCAACCATGACATTTCAAGGTCCTTGTCAGCTCTGATAAGGTTCTAACTTCACATTTAACATGAAACATTAGATTTCACTGAGCCTTTACTGCCCCCAACCCTAAAGATGCTCTTAAGAAATCTCCTGGTTTATTGCCAATAATGAAATGGGATTTCCTCCATTGTGTGTCCCTCTTTCTGTCTCCTTAGTGCTGCCCTGGAGGTGGAACTTTCTGATGATTCCTTTCCTCCTGAAGACTTTGGAATTGTGTCGGGAATGTTGAATGTAAAATGGGACAGGATTGCACCGTATCCTTGAACTGAAATGCTGTTTGTTGCTGCAGTTTTCAAATTGTACAGATATTTATATTTAATCATAATCCTGTGAATTTATGTGTTTTAGAAACACGGGAACTTGTGGAATAGCAGTTTGATATTGTTTTTGGTGGTAATAAACGGATGTAAGCACTCACATAAAACTTTGATGTTTGAAAAAGCTGTTAAATTGCTTTGATTGGTTTTACGGCATATGGAACATACTTTTACACCAGTGACATTTTGATGTGAGTTTAATGATTATAATTATCACCAGGTGTAACAGATACATTCAAGAAAAGGAAACATGTCTGCCTTCAGAATACGTTCTAAGTCACTTTGGAACTGAGTGGTTTTCTGCCATTCATTCTTCACCATGAGTAAACTACAGACCCCAACCCGATTACCATGCAGAAAAAATGTTTGCTCATTTTTTTATCTATCCTTACAGGCGTCAGAGAGGTTTGTGGTGTGAATCACATGGATGTTCTCTTCATTATGTCAGTTATCAATTTAACTACAGAAATCAGAGCTAGCAACGTGTCTCATACGGTGGTGTTACGCCCCCTAAAGGCAGGGTACTTTAACTTCACCTCAGCTTCTGTCAGCTACGTAGCCCAGGAAGGAGGACAGGTTGTGGTAAGATCAGATGTCTTTGTGGTGTGCTATGGTTAAAAAAGCTAATTTGAATATGAGTTTTATTTATTTGGTTGTTTATTTTTGAAGGTGGGTTACACCAGTGCCCCTGGCCAGGGGGGCATCTTGGCCCAGAGGGAGTTTGACCGGCGTTTCTCTCCTCACTATGTAAGCTGAACTGGAATTCTTTCCTCGTTAGAAAATATACTGGTCATTTTACTTCTTTGCAATTTTATGCAACATATTTTGTTTGTGTTTAACTTGTTTGATTTGTGCTTCTGTTAGCTGGACTGGGCTGCCTTTGGTGTGATGACTCTGCCTTCTATTGGAATCCCTCTGCTCCTCTGGTACTCCAGTAAAAGGAAATATGACTCGCCAAAAGCCAAGAAGAACTGAGGACCAGTTTCTGGTTTTGAGGGATAGAGTGTGGGGACCCAGCCCATACCTAAACTAAAAGTGGAAATGGACAGTACCAAGGAAAATAACAGCAGAACGTCAGAATAAGAAGCCTAGGAAGTAAAGGGGGGAGTGGAAATGAACAAATTTCCAAAAAACAGCACATCTGTGGTTGCTACTTTTTCAGCTATGTAAAATCGTGTAATTGTCGATTTTTGTAATCTGAATTTAATGTAAAAATTCCAGAATGTTCAATTACAGATATTTGTTTTTTCTTCTAATGGTGCCTGCTTGTTTCTGTTCATCAGCCTAAAAGTGATGAACTTTTAGACTGAATCAAAATAAGATTCAGTTCCAAAGTAGTTTGGCCTTCATAATGTTCAGATGGCTTTGACTTTTTCCAGGCTTAAAGCAGTATAAAAAGCTCTTTATTGAGCAAAGGTGTTTTTTTTTTTTTTTGGAATTGCCATTTGTAAAAAATTTTTTTTTTCTCCCCTCCAGGGGGTCTTTTGTGGGCTCTAGTGTTCCTTATCTGAAAGTAGGGTGACAGGAAAGGGGGAAGGAAAACATGCAGCAAATATCGCCAAGTCCGGGAATCGAACTCAAGGCCTCCAAACGTGGGTCACGCTATCCCCTACGCCCCCACAGTACGCCCCATTTGTAATATTTTTAACCAGTATGGTGAGTTTGGTTTACTACATTGGGGCAGACTTAATGTACTATGGAGAGGATCTTCAAAACTTTCCCCAGGACAAGATGAGGTTTTCAGTTTTATCAGCATTCTGTTGTTATCTTCATTATGAACGATTCTAGGTAAATACAATCTAATGTGAAATTTCTTTTTCTAAAGTTTTTTTAAAAGAAGCAAAACTGAATTTACAACATATGTTCAAGATCTTCATGACGTCACCGCCATGCAAGGGAGGAAAAGCGTTAGGGGTCTCAAACTCCAGTCCTCGAGGGCCGCAGTCCTGCAACTTTTAGATGTGCCTCTGCTGCACCACCTGAATAGAATAATTAGGTCATTAAGGCTCGGAGAACTGATCTACACAAGGAGGAGGTAATTAAGCCATTTCATTCCAGTGTTTTGTACCTGTGGCACATCTAAAAACTGTAGGTCTGCGGCCCTCGAGGACTGGAGTTTGAGACCCCTGGTTAAACTATGGATACAGAAGTACATTGACATATTTAAAGCATTCACATTTATTTTTCACTCTTGCTGGTTATTCTCAGTTTCATGATTTGGATCAAAATTAAATAAAGGGTTGTAAATAAACAAGCATGTAAAACAGTATTTCTTGCAGTGCAGGAACATAAGACATGAACACTGAACCAAAACTACAACTGTAAGTGTACGTACAGTTTTTATGACACGAGTGAATTTGCCCTCCCTAAACGTGCACACACACACACACACCTTCAAATCTAACAATTCCTGTCAAACGTTTGCAGTCATCTTTTCAAATATATTAAAGTTTTCAGAGGTCATCAATATCTTCAGAGCAAAAGCAGCACAAGCAAAAATTTTGCTGCATAAACGTAGCTGAGTTGATTAACAACGAATTTGTGTGTGTGGCTGGTTGACCTTTCATGACCTCTGGAAACATTAATATCTTTAAACTGATAGAACAAACAAGTTTTCCTCCACAAATGTTTGACTCCAATTTTGTTAGATTAGAAGAAGGTGGAGAGACCAACTTCACTCAGGTGTTTGTGGCAGTGATTGGGATGGACAGCTGGTAAATCACTGTCTTCACAACAGAAGTTCAGACTCACCAAGCAGAAGCTGCAGGTCCAGACAAAGAGAGCCTAGAACAATGCACAGCAGGTAAGAGCTGGAACATTGCACTGGGCTGGAATGAATAAGCAGAAGATTGAATGTAGTTTTCTTTTTTAAGTTGCATTTATCTAGGAAAAAATATCGTTTTCCTAAAAAGCACTGAATTCAGCTGCAGTTGTAAGTTTTAACTCTTGGAGGAGCCATTTCTTAGTTTTATTTTGCTCTTTCAGAGGATCGTGCTTTACAAATAGGTTAGCACAATATTTGCATAAATACAGTTAAGACAAGTTTACTTTGTTTGTTGCTATTTTTATCCCCTTTCTATAAACTGCTTACTGCTCACATCTTGTGTCCAGAAACACTAGATGTGAAGCAGTGAGGTGCGGTGTGACCCCTAGTGGTTGGGCCGGGGTCTGCTGCTGCTTGCTTCATTAATCCTTGATCAGGAGGAGGGATTGCTGCAAAGTCAATATATTTGTTTATTAATATCCCCATTAGCATCAGCAGCATGCTGTAACAACTATTCTTCCCAGGGTCAGTTAAATTATAGATTACATTTTCCAAAAATCATAATACAAATGAAGCATTAAAATAACACATTCTATTTTCAATCAGTTTTAAAGACAGACAAACTTTAAGATGAGATGTTTTAGATTCCTTTTGCATAAAAATAATTCCTTAATTTAAAGTGTACTACATGTATGATACTTGTACATAAAGCACATGCATGTTCAGTAACATATCTACTTTCATATACAAACATGCATAAACATCTTTTATAATAAGTTATTTTAATAGCATAGTTTCTGCTTATCCAGAGTCGGGTCACAGCATAAGTAAGGAGGCTCAGACTTCCCTCTTCCCAGGTGCTGTACTGCTTCCCCCTCCTGAGACGCTGGATGGCAAACCACGCTGGAATTGAACCTACAACTTCTTGATTACAGTATGACTGCTCCCCCCAGCCATGCTGATGTGGGAGCATGACTGTCGAGGGATTTTATTGAAAAATGTAAACTGTCTAACATGTTGGGACCTGAGCGACACCTCCAGGCTCACCTGGTCCTCCTGCCTCTACAGGACACACACATTCATGTCGGCACATGCTGAATGCAAACAGGCACACACTTCTGTATACTGAAAATCTTGCAGTAGGAGAATATAATTTGAATGTCTTATTCTTGATGTTCTTGACAATCAGAGAGTTGTGTGTTTGATTTCAGCTTCCTCTGCTGCTGCATAATGTTGTGGTGTTAGGCAAGGCATTTAATCACAAGTTGCCTACTGATTGCTGTATGAACATGTGTGATTGGGTGAATGTAGCTTAAGGTGCTTCGAGTGGTCAGTAGGACTGGAAATGAGTGATTTAGCAGGATTTGAAGATGTTAGAACTATATTAGTTGCCCTCTTTTGTAAGTTGTTTACTTTAAGCATTTAAAAGTTGCAGCATAGCAGCTCTCCAGAACTGGACTGGATGCAGCGTTGGCCCTTTGCAGACCTCATATTTCATGACTGATTACATTAGATCTTCAAGTTACCTGCTTTACATGCAAATAACCACAAAACCACATACAAATCCAGTTCAGCATATTTGTTCATAAAATAAATCTATATAAATAAACAGAGAAACAAATCTGTATTTTCCCAAAATAAAGTCACTACGCTTACAACTTGTAAGTAAAGGGACTGAGACATGCATATGTTTTATTTCTTCTTGACATTGATGTCATTTTAGAATAATTATTTGTTAAAGCCGAGTCCCATTCCAAAGGCTCATAAAAATCTATCACTTATTGTTTATTCCCATAATGTCTCATTTATAGGTATAAATGAGATATTATTTTTAATGTCTCATTATAAAGCATTCAAGATGCTACCTTATCCTTTTTTCTGACAGTAACAGATATTTAATCTCAACAGCAGTTTCGAAATAAAGGACTCAGCATATTAATCTCTCGTCTTTCATAAACTCACATGTTGATTCTGCTGACATGTTTCAGCAGCTTTGGCATCATAAACCATAGACCTTCTTGTTATGGACAGTGTGCAGGGTTATGTCTTGTCCTACTGCTTTGACTAATAATTCATCAGTAGCTGGTGCTTCACTCTATAACTAGATTAACATTCTAGACAAATATGTTTAAAATAATGTCTGAAAAAGTTTAAGTTGTGCAGAGGGAGGTAAATAATCATGCAACTACAGCAGCAGAACGGAATTAGATGGAGTTCTTCATAATCCGTATTTTCTGTTTATTGGTCACCAAAACCATGCAGCAGTTCTCCGAGATGTTCTTGGAGATCATGAGATGCTCAGACATCCCATGAGGTGAGTCATCTTTGGGTCTGTGACAGTTCCAGTACCAGATGGCCTGTCTTGGCAGCTTGGTTGGCCATCATCAGTGCCTGTTGGATGCCTCCTCCTCCCATGTGTTTCTTTAGCACTTATCAGTCTATGCAAGTAACCACATACAAACTGAGTTCAGTATCAGTTAGACCTGTTTGTTTCTACTCATTAAAGTCAAAATTTACACAGTAATCAGATTCTCTATTAAACTCTTACAAGTTGTGGCCAGTGTTGTGGGTTAAGCTTTCTACTGTCTGTGTTATTGACAGGCTGCAGTATTTCTGTGAAAATATTTCTCTGTTGCATTCATCTGCTGCTCTGGCAGCTCAACCATTTCTTTCTCTTCTTGAATTTTTTCCATCTTCTGTCCTTTTTAAAGGGAGAAAATCACTACGTTTGGCTTTTGATGTTCCCTCTGCACCCATTTATCTTAAGGATCATTTCTGCCTTGATGATATGGCTTGTTGGCCTCAGTATTAGGAATATAATATAGTGCAAACACATCCATACAAGATGAAACCTTTCTTACGCAAGTAAAAAAAAAATTGTAATTCAATAATTTTAAGGAATTCCTTGACTCATGAGTAAACCATGAACTTAATTGTTTTTAATAAACAACACACAAAGGATATTGCAACACACAAGCAGATATTGGTGGTTCTGTACTGGCAGGTGGAAGTGGAGATCCAGATCACATTGTGTTAAAGGTTGGGTACAACATTAAACTTGCTCTGCTTGCCTCCCACTTATACAGACAAAGAAACACCAAACATTAAAAACATTAAATCTTTCACAAACAATAGTACAAAATGAGTTTGAGCTTCATTGAAGACATACTATAGTTAAAGATTTTTAAGGCACATTATATCGACACATATTTTACAAATCCACCGAAATGCATTAAAACAAATACAAAAAATACAGAAACAAAAAGACTCCGACTTGGACGCCATTAGAACCAGTGAGTCCAGTTCGTTTGGGAGGCCCAATTTACTTGATCAGAGCAACAAAGTGTTTGACCTCAGGGATCCTTTAGAGCAGCCTGGACTCGCAGCACGTCTGAACAGTTCTATGAACTGCTGCTGAGTCTGCGGCGCAGCAGAGAGGCAGGCTTGCTCTCTGTTTCCTCTGTGTCACTTTCACATTGTCTCTGCAGAAAAATAACCATTTTTTAATATTGTTAGGAACACTGACACAAGATACAGTTTACAAGCACACATGAAAAGTTTTAGTCCAAAATGATCTCCTTTGTTACATTTTTTTAGATCACTGCATTTTCTGGAATTTTTTGTTCAATGTTGGTTTCTGTCAACTGAAATTAACCCAAAGCCAGTGTAACAAGCTAATGGTACAGCTAAAAATCAATATGTATAGCACAGTGACCACAAGGTAATCTAGCCCCAAGCAATACATGACCTTGACCAATGACCTAGTAAGGCAGCAGAACTGAGATGGAGCTGATGTTAGTGTTTCCTGAGCTGACGAGGCTTTAATGTGTTTATTCCTAAACATTTCTTATCTGACTTGTGTCACTAAAAGCCTGGAAGACCCATTCAGAATTTCTCTCTAAAATAATCTTCATTAAGATGCCGAGGGAAGATGATTTTACACTACATGGGCCTGTCCACTGGCCACTCAAGTCACCCAGCCCAAGTCATCTTAGTTCCACCTCAGGGCTTGACTTTGAGTCACACTCAATATTTCTTGTCATCCAAACATGAGTCAAGAAAACGTCAGATCTTAAATCACAGCTGTCGGTGTGCTGCATGGGAAAATAATCACACTGTGAAAGTCCAAATTCTGGTTGAGTGAAGGGTGTAACTCTACTTTAACATAATGTCAATGTAGTTTTATATCATACATTTTCTGGATTTTTTATGTTGAAAGTCGGTTCAATTAAAATTAAACCAGTATAAATGAGAAAAATCAGCTGATTTTGCATTGTATTGTAGTTTCTAATAAAATAAACAGTTTTTTCCTTCTTATTCTGAATACATTTGCAATACAAAGAAGGGATTAAATAATCATTTCCTCTAACATTTTTTGACACACCTTGAAATATTATAAAATGTACAGTACAGACCAAATGTTTGGACACACCTTTTAATTCAATGAGTTTCCTTTATTTTCATGACTATTGACATTGTAGATTCACACTGAAGGCATCAAAACTATGAATAACACATGTGGAAATATGCACTAAACAAAAAAGTGTAAAACAACTGAAAATACCCGTTATATTCTAGTTTCTTCAAAGTAGCAACCTTTTGCTGTGATTACTGCTTTGCACACACTCTGCATTTTCTTGATGAGCTTCAAGAGGTAGTCACCTGAAATGGTTTTCACTTCATAGGTGTGTCCTGTCAGGTTAATAAGTGGGATTTCTTGCCTTATAAATAGTCATGAAAATAAAGAAAACCCATTGAATTAGAAGGTGTGTCCAAACATTTGGTCTGTACTGAATAACATAAATAAAAAGGGACAAGAAATGAAGTAACCTGTGACAACTTGCTAATGTCACATCACTGGAATTTGATCAGTTTGTAGTTTAGAAATAGTCAACAAAGCTGTTATCAGACTGATCAGTGGAATCAAACTTTAGAATAGGTTTTAATTCCCACCTGCAGTGGATCTGGATTGGAGCTGCTCGTACATGGTAGCCTCAGACTGACGAGACGGTTACACATCAACACCATGTTGTAGGACATCTGAAGAACGGATAGAACTTAGACTTAAAGCATGTTTGAAAATCATGTACAGCATATTGTATTAGTTGCTCTGTATTATATAAAGTATTCTAAAAAAAAAAAGAACTGTTTGGTTTACAAATCAGGAACTTATTCAGCATTAGGTAGGCGGTCCTAATGCTTGATAATCAGGGTCAACGTAATATTTTTCCATTATGCTATGCTTATTGCCCCAAATACGCCTGAACTACGTGAAAACAGCAACTCTCTGTAATTAGGTTGAACAGTTTTAACCAGGATTGTGTGGTTTGGTGTTACTGCAATAAGTGTGACAGTTAAACTTTTATTATTATGCATGTTTTCATTTTGTTAGTCTGTCATTGTGCCATACACCTCCTATAGTTTGAGTACTTAGAGTATGTCTGAAGGAGAGAAGAGTGTTATCAACTGATGCCGACTTCACTTCACTTTGCTTGTGTTCCTTCATAAGTGTAAAATCCTTCATTGCAGGACTTGGGTGCCATCCATTTTGGAGAACTGTAGATAGAATTAATACAAAAAATTGTCCACCAACCACTTAGCTCTTAGAGGGTAGCTGCAGAGGATCTGGCAAAGTTGCAGATCCAGAGATGAAATTAAGAAATGCAAAAGACAATGCTGCTCAGATATTTCCCACATGAAATTGTAAGCAACAACCAGTGCTAAGGCAACACCTTTCACTGTTCTCCTGCTTACTGCCTGAAACTTTGCTTAACTGAACGCTGTAAACCACATTGACCCCTAACCACACTGCAGAAATGTAGTAGCTCAGCCTCGGAAATAAACGGTCCCTTCCCATCGTTGTTGGCCACACCTTTAAATGAATACCCTGAAAACTCTTAGTTTTGCTTCCCTCGCATACTTTACAGTGTAGAAACTTTCAAAAAAATTCAGTGTTCAAACTTTCAGTTTTGGTTCTGTGATTATTTCAAAAGAGACTTGGTGATAGCAGGGACTGTTTATCTGTCATACTGACTATTAAAAAGGCTCAGGAGTTAGCACTAATCATGCTGTATTCTCTTTACTTTATTGTAGAAAACACTTGGGGGGTTGGGGGGATCTTTAAAGATTAACATTTCACCGTAGATCTTTATACACACCTTCCATTTCCTTTTCGCGTTAAATTTCTTAAAGCTCCTCATATTGATTGAGGATCGGTTCCTTTTGTCCACCTGTATGCGAGTGATGGGCTAAAACAGATTAACAACAGATATGTCAATTACTGGGAACTCCCAAAGTCATCATTTTAATACAATAAATGTGCTATATGAGAAAAAAAGAGTTGCTGCAACCTTTATCCATGGATGTATAAGACATTCTTCAGCTGTCATTCTTTCACTGCAACATACAATAACATAAAATCATGATTAGATAGATGGATGAAAGGTGTTTCAACAATTGCCCTGATCTCCACTGTATTAAAATCTGCTGCAGCTCTTAAGTGCTGAGATTAATGTAGCAAGTAAATATTGTATTTACTTGCTACATTTTCCAAAACTACTGTATCTGGGTGTTGATGTCATTTAATTTGTCTTTTAATGATTAATATGAGCCCTTCAGAGTGGACTGATAATATAACATTCAATTAATTGTAATGAGACACAATTTGGAGCTTCAGGAAAAACCGTTTTATTTGAACTCTCTTCTTGGTGAAGACATGGTGTTTAAAAAAGGGTTTAGGCTGGTGGCCATTTAAAGTTCTAAAGCAGTTTCTGTTTAATGCAGTTAACAACTCGATTGATATTTTTCTGCCATTATTTATCTCATGAGTAGAACAAAGAAGTTCAAACGGTACAATTTCTTTGTGCTTCTTTTTGACCTTGTGTAGCAATACTATTTATACTGCTTATTATCATCATCTTCATTATTATAGCTTATAAACTGGCTGGATGTGCAAGCCATCCATTGTTATCCTCAAATGCAGGTTTATGTATTACATTCATTGAAAAGTAAAGGTCTAAAACCAACTAAAAGCTGATGAGGAATAATAATGAATGACAAAATTTGAACAAACTGTATGGTTGTACAAGAGGTCTAATGTAAAATATCATTCAAAACATGGAATCCATCAAACTAATGGGAACATTTAAATGAACCTTTGAATTTGATTTGTGTTAAGGATTTAAAACTAGAGTTCCAGATTATTTACATTGTTACTGCTGTTAAAGTTTAGTTTCTATGACATTTTATGCATGCACAAGATAGATACTGTACCTATGTTACATACTTGGGGTTTTTTATCAAAAGTTTCACGATGAAATCTTTGGCCATGGAGCTGGTCATGCTGAAGTAATGCTTATTAAACTGATAATTGGTAGCAATGACGTTCTTCAGAGTCTCTTCATCAGTCTCACCTTGGAATGGAGACAAACCACTCAATCTAAGGAGAGAAAGCACAGGATTAGAGAGACTGTAGTCTCTCTGCACAATGTATTGTGTGCAGATCCCAGTTCATTCATTCAAAGTGTTTCTGCCTTTTCATTTAAGTGGATCTTCTTTGGTCATATGATGTGATATACAGGGCTTGAATCTCAGAGTAAAGACTGGACCAACTTTTTTCTGAAGGAAAACAAGTCAATAACTTAAGATCAGAGTCAGTAAGGTTCATCATTTTGTCTATTGTCCAGTAAAGGATACCTGAGCTGGTGTGCATACATATAGTTTTATAAACCTGAACATTTTTTTGGCCTAAGCCATTTTTGCCTTTTGGGTGCACATACACTTGTTGTATCCTACACAATCCTTGTTATTCTGAGTTATTCTTTACACTTTGGTTGCTTTTTTACTCTGTCATGATTCATATTTTGTTCATTACTTTGATTTTGGTGTTTGCATTTTACTAAGTAGTTTATTTTTGTGACTAATGGTGTTCTATACCCAGCTCATTGAGTTAGTTCTTGTGTTCCTTTCTTAGTATATTGCTCTCCATTTTTATTTTAAGGTTATTCTCTTTTGTGGTTTAGTATGGTTCTGTTCACAAAATATCTTGTGGATTCATCAGATCCATTTGATTTGTTAAAACCAGATGGTGTGTGTTTATGAGTCACTTATCCCTCAGGTCCAGAGTTTGGTCCTTCCCTAACAGTTAAAAGCCAGTCAGTTTAATTTCCTCATCAGATCCTTCCATTGTCCACTTCCTGACCTCACTTCCTGTTGCCTCAGTTGCATGTCATTATTGTTCTGTTTGCTTCATGTACCACTATTGTAAGTTCTTCAGAACTTTTTACTCTTGTTTAGTTCATTACTTGACCATTTTAAGGACTTGTTAACCTTAATTAACTCTGAGCTATAAATCATTGTGACAAACCCAGCCTGACACATCTAAACGTAAGAGATAAATCTGTCATAATCAATGACCCATTTTGATGTCTTTTCCCTTTTTTACATGTTCCTATCCAGCAGTTTAAAGGAGAAACCTGAAAGATTTACTTTCACAACTGTAGCATTAGTTTCATCAAAAGAAAGGAAGAGATGTGGGATATGGGGCAAAAAGTTAAAAGGGGAAGAGGAGAATAAAGATAGAGAAAAGGAAGAACTATAGAAAATATAGAGGAAATACAAGGATACACAGTAGAAGTCTGTTTCTACGCCTGCAGAAAAGATAAAAAGACAGAATCAAGAAACTGCAGTGTCAAACACCACATTCATTTATAACAGCCATGTCAGTGGACAACACACGGTGGTACTAATTAATGAAAGATATACAACAACCCAAGAAAGTGTATCTGTGAACACCTGAATCCATACACCTGCTACGCATTTGTGACCAATTTCTTTAAAAATACAAAAGATAACCATTCGACAAACAGAACATATTTCAGCCCTGATGTGCTACTGACTAAAACCCTAGCAAACAGATTATCAGCTAAATTTGATGAATCTGTCAGGTCTCACTATTCTGGAATTTTTTCCTATTTCAAATACTGGTGATCACCTGGAAATGTTGAAAAACAAAACTTTGAAACCCCTTCAAGAAGCTTACAGATCAAGGCAGATTTCAAATATTACAGAAATGTCTGACTAGTTATTAAGAATATTTGCAGAATATTGTGTAAATGTATTAATTTTTCCTTTTGACATGATTTGACAAACTAGTCATCTTTTTATTTATTTTTTATTTTTTTTATTTTAATTTGATACCATTCTACTCAAAAGCAGAACTGGATACAACCGTTTATTAAACTACACAAAGTTAGAGGCTCATAACATATATCTTATAACCTTCAATACAACTTAAATGATTTGCAGATTATTTCTATATAGAAATCCATTTATGTTTCATTAAGACGTTGTGCATTAAGTGTGTTTTTACAATGGAATACATTTTTAATTTTTCAAAACGAGAGATAAAGTTTTTGTAACCCACGACTTCTTTTAACTTCACACTTGTGGCCCTTGTTGAAAAAGGTTTGGACACCTCTGCTTTATGCATTTTCTCCTGTCCAGCTACAATTGAATAAACACCACTAGTGCCATTAAAACCTTAAAAAAATAAAGACCAGGCAACCCCTATATAAGCCAGGAATTAAAATTAAATCTAATGATGTGGAGACATCAACAGACAACAGAATAATCTCTGATCAGATTGAAGTAAGTTTTCACACTGCACCCTGTGCCATGAAAAGAAGACGGAATACAAGTAGCAATGCAATGTACAGTATTCATGTCTTACAAGTGAGCCAATAAAATGATATCAACTCACAGTATATAGGTAATTACTCCGATGCTCCTGAAGAGAAGAGAAACACAAGATGCAGTCAATGGTTTGGAGTTCAGTTACTTCACAATAATAGTAGTAATAGCAGTATGGCTAAACCTTTTCACAACTGTATTTCAAATGTAACAAAGATCCAGGTTTACACAAGCAGAAGGTCAGGTCTGATCATGTTTAAAAGGTCATTCAATTTTGAATTCTCACCACATGTCTGCTGCTGTGCTGAGAGGCTCGTCGCTGATCATCTCAGGTGCTAAAACATAAACAGAATTTCAGTTAAACTGGTGAACATTGAAGTCTGAAAACTAATTTTTATGCATCAAGAAGACTGAAAGACCTCATGTGTTCACGAAACCTTTTGTGGAGAGTTTTAATTATGATAGACTTATTTGATTCGTTTGTGCTTGTTTCTTCTTTTTTGTAATTTATTGTAGCCTGGTGGTAAAATGAATGTTCCACTTTGGTGGACAATAAAGATCCATCCTATTGCATCCTTTATTTTCTCAATCTATTAGTATGATAGTTATGTGGTTTTCCTGCTGCTCCAGTGCAGAGTGCTCTGTGCTCCCTTGCAAGTTGCTACTTGTACATATTATACAAGCATCTAAATGGGTGGTTTCTTCTTTTTTTCAGTGTGTATGTCTAGAAATTCGGCTGCATGCTGCTTTCTAAAGCAAAACCAAGAAAAAAAGGAATGAAAAACTTATGCTGTGAAGCTCAGTCAAAAGCTTGGGGCTGAAACAAACAGCAACTGGATACTGTTCTAAGTTGAGCTGAAGTAAAATGAGTTTATGTCATCAAACTAAGGGAATGAATGTGATTAAATGTAATTAATTGTTTCATGTGGCTGGATGTGGATTTTCTGTGCTTTTATTTAACTCGGTAACAATTTTTACAATTCTACATAATATCCCCGACTGATGTTATTAAACATAATGGAAGAAATTAAAGTCTAAAACAATTAGTAGGAAACAAAATTAATTTCAGAAGTCAAACACTGGACCAAATGCAATATTTCAAAAGTCTTCCATAAAAATGGCTAAACCTGGTGTTCTACTGGTGTTCTATTTGCAGTCTGGTAAATGACCTGTACTTGTATAGCACTTCATTTAGTCCAGAGATACTTCACAATACATTCAGCCATTCACACGCTCATGATAGCAAGCTACACTGTAGGCACAGCTGTTCTGGGGCCGAGTGCCACCACTGGGCCCTTTGACCAAACCCAGAGCAGAGTTCCCCCAGAGTACTATAAGCCTGGCGGGCAACCCAGACTGCATGCGTCTCTCCTGCGCTCAGCATTTGATCAGCAGAGCAGAACATTCCTGACAGAGGGTTTATAGTTGATGCATAGAACAGGGTATGAAGCTGAGAGTGCACCAATCACACTGCTGATTGGTCGCCTAGCTCGCTGTCATGGCTACAGCTCTGAAGTTTGCTTCTCACTCAAACTGGACGATTTAGAAGGTGTTCTGACAGAAAAGAGGGCAGTCTGAAAGAGGCGAGGTTGCCATGCACCGGCGCTACCTGTTGGGCCCTCTGGCCACCAGCAGCAGCCAAGGAGGATAATGCGTCTTGCCAAAGGACACAATGCCAGAGGTGGACAGAGTAGAAATTGAAAAGGGTCGAACTCCTCCCACCATCATGTGATCATCATTGCATAAAATCTTTTTTTATTGTCCTTACCAATGTACTGTGGAGTGCCACTTGTGCTTCTGTACTCCTCTCCTTGGCAAAAATGGTGAGCCAAGCCAAAGTCAATGAGCTTAATGTTGGGGTGCGAGGAACCTTTGTCCGACAGCATGATGTTTTCAGGCTAAATTTGGAGTAGAACAAATTTTTGTTATTTGACATTGTAGTGAAAAGTTGTTTTTTCAAAATGCCATGTTGATGTTACCTTTAAGTCGAAATGGGCAATGTTGTTTTTGTGCATGAACTTCAGTCCTTCCAGGATTTGCTTTAGAAACTCAATGGCCTCACATTCCAATAGGTTCTCCTTCTCAGCAATGAAGTCAAACAACTCTCCTCCACTAACACTAAAATGTTAAACAGAAGACTCTTACTATATATATATATATATACTGTTTTAAATTAAACTTTTAAACAATTGACAGAAAAACACTTACAGCTCCAGGATGAGCACCACCTCTGATCGACTCTCAAAGACGTCTTTGAGGGCCACAATATTTGGGTGGTGTAATATCTGTAGTATCTCCACCTCTCGCTCCACGCTGGTCCTGTCCAGACCCAGACGGCTGCAGGCCGTTTTTCGAATCTTTAGGAACTTGCCAGCCCAGTGAGTCCTTGATGTCCTCTCACAGACTTTTCGGACCTGACCAAAATGCCCACTAAATGGGCCAAGAATACATTTAACAATCCAATCATAAAGACCCTACCTACAGGTTCTGGATTCAATGCAGCTTTGACTGTTCTAATACTAATCTATTGTGCTGTGAAACAAAATCACTTAGCTCATATTATGTTGTATTGTATTTTAAATGTACCTGCTAATGTTATACCTGCGGTGATCAACTGAGTATGAATGTGGCTGAACTGCAGCAGGATGCTAAAGCTCTCCCATACTTCACCCAAAACCCAACAACACTTGGTCACCTGTTTGCAGGACTTTCATATAAGCACACACTTTTCAACCAGGCCAATCAGCAGACAAAAGGAAAAGTTGTGAACAATGAAGGTGGTTTTCTGTGTTGTTTTAGATTTGTAGTCTGTCAGTTTTAGCGATGCCAGTTTAGGAAGTGAACAAAGTCATTCAGTCCATGTTGGCCACGCTTCCAAATATTGGAAAGCAAGCGCCTTGTACCAATCAGCTCCTCTTTCTTTGCAGTAGAGGATGGTTGTTTACAGTGCTGGCAAATTCCAGTAAACTTCATTAAACTGCCACATTACATACATCACTGCCAAACATTGGTGATTGGGTAAACTTTCAAACTTCAACAGATTCCTTTCGTCCAGGAAGTAATCATTTCTCAATAGACAAGAGTCCAGACCTTTTATGTATAGTACAGTAGAATAAGGACTGGTTTATAGGCTGACACATAAATTATCTGTAATTGGACAATAATTTAAAGGACTGAGAATCAAAGAAAATTTCTGGTATTCTGAAATATATGATGATGAAAATGGTTTACCTGGGAGTTATAAATGAATTAAGAGATTGGTGGTCTACTTGATAAATGAGCATGATCCAGTAATTATGTAATAACAATTTTTCAGTATGACAAATTCATGTCTTTATAAATGCCACAAAACCAGCTACTTGTTCCTGTTACCACATTATTTATGAGTTTCAGGTTCATGGAACTATACCCAAACTTTCGGTACTTAACAAAAGGGGAAATGTAACTGCAGGGCAGGCTGATCAGAAATAGAGGTCAGATGATAGGAAAAACACAGCTAAATCTGAACTCCAAGGTGTAACTTTGTGATCACACCGCATGGTTTCAACTTAATACCATTCTGGGCTTTGTGGAAGAATATCAGTTTTGACTGAAAAACACAGAAAGACCAGACTTTAATAGACCAAAGATGAATGCTGACATGCTCCAGTTTCTAGGATAATGTCCTTTGAGATAAAATTGAAGCTTTTATGCAAATCATAATGATCCAATGTATACAGAAGGAAAAATGAGTCTAGCTCCAGGAAGCAATCATTTCCTGGAACAAAACAAAACAACTGTTTTAGATAATCAAAACGATCTCAAGTGAAACATACAGTCCAGTGTCAGAAAGCTCAGTTTTGTTCTCAGGTTAATGGGTCCTTCAATATGATAATAAACCCAAGCATACATCTAAAACAGGGATGTGAACTCCAATCCTGGCCCTCATGGACCAGGACTGCCCTGATCTAAAAACACTTAAGATCTTCTCAGATAGCCTGCCATGAGCCTTAACTGTCCTATTTGAAGGTTGATGAGAACATTTTTAACAAGTAGAGTGGAAATCTGCCCTTTTAAATTTGAAATAGGTCGAGCCATTTGCTTAAAAGGAGTGGACCAAACTACCTGAACACCAATGCAGAATCTCTTTGGGAAGTTCATAGATCAGCTGTTGGCAATATCAATGGCCAGTGGGTTCATCCCTTGGCAGCACTGAGAAACCTGTCAGTCTGCCTTGTGTGGCTCCATCCAGAATCAATATGAGTGTAAATATGACTAAGACCAGATTTGTTTGTCCTACAGTCTCTAAGAGTTTGATCTATTAGGCTTCTTCTCTGTTTACGCAGCTGCTGTTTTTTGTGAGTGAGTAACAAACCAGGCTAACAGAGCCTTTTTGATCAAGTGTTTAGATAGACTGGCTTAGGTTATCCTGAATTACCTCTATTGTATCGCTGCCTTGGCCTACAGAAGTACATACTGACTGATTTTCCTCTCTACTACTTTCTCCTACTACTCTGTTTATGTTTTATCTGGAAATACTGCTGCCTTTAACTCCGTGTTCTCTAGCAAGTTTTTTCAATCTATGGAAGTTATACATGGCAAGTTATTTCTAGTTGTCTGTGTCTTCTCCCTGGAACAGATTGAGGTAATAAGTTCATGTTCTCTCTTCATATGAAGTGAGAAAAGCTGAAACTTTGAAATCTGAGGCAAAGTGCCAAATCTTCATTAAAGGAGAATGATTCATTGACTCAGCCGCTGGCTTTACCATCGCTGAATGTCTGAATTAACTCCTGCAGTAAGTCACTAAGCTCTGCAGCAGCCTGTTAATGATTCATTTTTTGCCATTATTTGGAATGAAAAAAAGTAATAATAATAATAATGTGTCAATCACTTACAATAAAAAAGTTTTATCAAAACCATAGAAATACTAAGTTAGCATGAGCCAGCACTACTGAAGAACTACAGAAGTGAGATGTGTTTATTTTAGACTTTGTAACTGTAGTGCATTCAAAGTCAAATCAAACTCACATTTACTCCTTTTTTCTGCATATTTATAATGAATTTCTGCTCAAACACGTCACATTACAAGAAATGCAGTTTATCACTAAGTTGCACACGCTTGTTCATTTCACATTAATTAAGCCAATCTCTAAAGGCCCAGATTGTTTCTAATACTTGATGCACATTGATACATACTGACTGCTTGTCAGTAAATCTACCAAACACAGTGTGTGTAACATTACCTGCCCAAAACTTCCTCAATCTCATAGAAGTCTTCCACATTCTCAGGCTTGAACAGGGCCATGTTGATTTGCTTCACATGGATCTTCTTTGTTCACTGCAGAAAGTAAAGCAGTCCATTTTAGGTTTGGATCACTAACAACAATAATCATGCACTGTACAATGTCAACTCCACAATTTACGCCATGACCTATGAATCAGCTGGCCTCGGCCCCAATTTTATTCATTTTGGAAGATCGTTGATATTTGAAGCAGATCTTAAAAAAGGTGTAAAAATCCTCTTCTGCTCTGCTGTGAGAGAGGTTTGACTGACAGACTGGCCCACCAAGTCAAGTCAGGTTTATTTGTCCAGCACATTTCAGCAACAAAGCAGTTCAAAGTGCTTTACACCATAAAAATACAAAGTCATAGAACACAGTCAACAAAAGAAGGATTACAATTTGTCAAGTGCCATCGTTACACATCGGAATGTTTATTAATGTTTCATTTTTTTATGTTTCAAATGCAACTCTAAGCGGATGGGTTTTTAGTCGAGATTTAAAGGAACTCAGTGTTTCAGTTGTTTGGAGTTTTCTAGAAGTTTGCTCTAGATTTGTGGTGCATAGAAGCTGAATGCTGCTTCTCCATGTTTGGTTCTGGTTCTGATGCGGAGCAGACCAGTATGGGGGAAATTTTCTGCCATAATCCAAGAGCAATTATTATTGATTGTTTTGAAATGGGCACAGAAAGACCCTCAAATTTAAAAGCATGCACACAATCCTTCTCCTGATGCAAACACTATAAATTACCTTATTGGACATAACATCACATGGGTCTATTTCTTTTGTTTCTAAAGAATGGGTGGATGTGCATCAGATAAGAATATAACAGAAAACTGTGGCCTTCTCTCAAATGTATTACCTGGGGACATTGTATTATTCACAAAGTCTTTAATATTAAAGATAATGTGGGAATGATGTTTGCTGAGGTTAAAACGTCTCTCTAAAAGGGAGATATCAAATTTATGCTGAAGATGTTGAAGCACACAAACTATAGCACACCTTAAAATTCATGTGGAAAGAATGAGTGGTTGCATGAGAAACAAATATAAAATGCTACACAGAACTATACCAGTCAGGTTGCTGCTTACATATGTGTTAGGATCCAGAGTTATTTTGAGGTTTGTTTCTAATTTTGTGTTCCTTAGTCTCTGATTTGAGCAGTCTTGTTTTGGTTTTTAGATCTTCTTAGTAATTCTAACTTATTTCTTGTCTCTATTATGCTT